>NC_068987.1:12434007-12439286 GCF_001194135.2 Octopus bimaculoides | reverse complement strand
TATATACATACATATATATACATATATATGTATGTGTGCACCCACTACACTCTCTGAGTGGTTGGCGTTAGGAAGGGCATCCAGCTGTAGAAACTCTGCCAAATCAGACTGGAGCCTGGTGTTGCCATCCGGTTTCACCAGTCCTCAGTCAAATCGTCCAACCCATGCTAGCATGGAAAGCGGACGTTAAACGATGATGATGATGATGATGATACACATGTATATAAATTCATACATAAACACATATATTCTATATAATACTATGTAATGCAAAACTTTTGCCATGATTTAACCATGAAAAATATAAAAAAAAAACAATAACACAGAGTGCATTCAAATTTTGGCACAAGGCCAGCAATTTCAAGGGAGGAGCAAGTTGATTACATTGACCCCACTGTTTGACTGGTACTTATTTTATAGACCCCCAAATGCATGAAAGGCAAAGTTGACCTCACCAGAATTTGAACTCTGAATATGAAGACGGATGAAATTCTGATATGCATTTTACCCGGCATGGCAACATGTCTGCCAACTTGCCACCTTAGTAGCAGCATAAATAAATACATGTGTGTGTATGTGTGTGTGTGTGTTTGTGTGTGTGTGTGTGTGTGTCTGTGTGTGTCTGTTTGTGTGCCTGTGTATATCTGTGTACCTATACTTGGCATCATCATTTATGTGTCAGACTGAATTTAAACCTCCTATTCATAATTGCATTATTCTGACACATTAACAGCTACAACTGGGTTTGTATACTGCATATACAGAAGGGGTGGGCCAAAAGTCACAGACAAATTAAGTTCCATACACTCTGGAATTTCTCAAAGACATGCTTCAATTTTTCTAAAGGTACATACAAACATATACCCAGGCCTATTCCCCATTCTTTTTAGGAGGGGTTAGCCACACGACACACACTAGGCATTCCATTCATTTTCCACCTCAAAGAGGCGAGCCCCGTCCTATGCTCGGGTCAAGTCATAGAATGCAACACTCAATATCAGCAACAGGGCCCTACAACATATGCTGGTTTACCCCTGCCGCATCATGCTGGTTCCGTACCCCTTTGAGCAACATCGAATCCACTCATCCATCCACAAACACTCTCTAAGCTTTCCTATCATTTGTAAACTCTCTTGCCTCTCTCACTCCAACACCTCTAACCACCACCAAAGCTTTTCTCACACTATCCATCCACACAAATCAAGGTCTGCCTCTGCCTACCACTTCTGCCTTCATCACCTTCCTTACCATTTGCTCCTCATCCCTCCCCACCATGTGGTCAAACCACCTCAATTCTTCGAATTCATTTTCTAAAATAAATACAATAATCCTTTCTACCATAGGTACAAGGCTTGAAATTTCCAGCTGCCAAATCCACTCACCAGGCTTTGGTCAACTTGAAACTATAGTAGAAGACATTTGCCTAAGGTGTCATGGAGTGGGACCAAATTTGCAATCATGTGGCTGGGAAGCAAAATTCTTACCACAGCTATAAATACACACACACATGATTATTGTAATGATACAAGAACACAAGAAATAGGGCAGCAAGCTGGCAGAATTGTCAGCACGCGAGCAAAAAGCTTAGTGGTATTTCGTCTGCCATTCTGAGTTCAAATTCCTCCGAGGTCAACTTTGCCTTTCATTCTTTCAGGGTCGATTAAATAAGTACCAGTTATGCACTGGGGTAGATGTAATCAGCTTAATCCCTTTGTCTGTCCTTGTTTGTCCCCTCTGTGTTTAGCCCCCTGTGGGCAATAAAGAAATAAAAAATAATACAATCTGACAAGAAATATTTCTTACCTTGAAAACATTAAATCTACTGATGATCTCATCAATCCATTCAAAGATTCTGCATATATTTTTCACAAAGTCTTTTACATTTTTAGCTTTATTGATATCCACAAACCTGCTGTATTGTGTAATGGAGCAAAACATCAATGTCACATTTTCTATTGTCTGCAGTAAAAGATTGATAATACTTTAAACATTTCAAAGTATTTTAGAAAAGAAACAAGGTTAACAAATTAATACGACATGACATGATTAAATAACATGTTTCACAGTGACACATTGTGTTTTATGGAGGCAAGGTTTGTGAGCTATGCATTTACAAATATTTCTTCAACTCTATTTCAAATATGATATTTTGTAATATATTACTTTAGATCTATAGATTTAGGCCTCAAATAAACCAAGTGAGTGCAACACTCTAGCCACTTGTCCACATACCTTCACTATACATATATATATATACATACTATAACACCATAAAGCATTTTATTTGATACTCTAATGATTCTGCTATTTACCCACCACCACTCCATCACCACCACCCACCCATGCCTGCTTTCATTGATAATCCAACACGTTTTTACTCACCTGCCATGTTTGCTCTATTGGACATCCTGCTTCAAGTTTCATGCAAATATTCTTTGGAAGAACAGAATACAGTAAATCCTTACTGGCTTGTTGGTACTCTTTGGCCTTTTTCTTCACAATGCTTGTTTTCTTTATGTTTTGAATGGTCTGAAAAAATTGAAATAGTATATTTAGTGGTGCTTATGCTCACAGCATATTCAATCATAGGGTCTCCAAGATAAACTTAGTATTTTTTGCTCAGAGGAAAATTCGACAGAATAGACAACACATCAGAAAGTGAGAAGGCAGTGAGCTGGCAGAAATGTTAGCACGCCGGGCGAAATGCTTAGCGGTATTTCGTCTGCTGTTACGTTCTGAGTTCAAATTCCGCTGAGGTCGAGTTTGCCTTTCATTCATTTTGGGTCGATAAATTAAGTACCAGTTATGCACTGAGGTAAATGTAATCGACTTAATCCCTTTGTCTGTCCTTGTTTGTCCCCTCTATGTTTATCCCCTTGTGGGCAATAAAGAAATAAGAAACGTTAGCACACCGGGCGAAATGCTTAGCAGTATTTCGTCTGCCGTTACGTTCTGAGTTCAAATTCCACCGAGGTCGATACATTAAGTAACAGTTATGCACTGGGGTCGATGTAATCGACTTAATCCCTTTGTCTGTCCTTGTTTGTCCCCTCTATGTTTAGCCCCTTGTGGGCAATAAAGAAATAAGAAAGTGATAAGTGCAGAATCTGTAAACAAAACGGTGAAACCATATGGCATATTACCAGCCAATGTACGCCACTAGCCCAGAAGGAATATAAGAGATGCCACAACAATATAGCCAGGCTTGTCCATTGGACACTTTGCAACATGTATGTACTTGACAGAGCAAAAAATTGGTACGACCACAAACTTAAAGGCATTGTTGAAAATAGAAATGCAAAGATCCTGTGGGATTTTATGATTCAGTGTGACCATGAGATTGAGAATAGGAAGCCGGACATAGTCTTAATTGAAAAAGAAAACAAACTATGCTGGATCATAGATATAGCATGCCTAGCTGACAAAAGGTATGTGATAAGGAAGAAAGAAAAGTCAAGAGATATGACAGGTTAGCTTGGGAGGTAAAGAAGTTGTGGTCAATGAAAAAGGTAGCAGTAGTACCAATAATTGTTGGAGCCCTGGGAACAGTGAGCAAAAATCTTGAGATGTACGTGGAACAAATAGGGGCTGCAATAAGGGTGGAGTACTTGCAGAAAACAGCACTGCTTGGAACCGCTCGAATACTCTGGAAGGTGCTCGAAAAATAAGAGGTGTTACCTTAGTTCACTGGTAGTGAACAGCTGACACTGTAGTACATCTCCAGCGTTAGAAGCTGTGCAAAGGCAACAATAATGTGGCATTTGACTAGATTTATTCCTCATCATATCTTGTATCTAGATGTTTTTGTTTCTTTTGCTATTGAGTTAGACATGGCCTGGGCCAATCTTGACAAGTTTATTGCAATATAATTAGATCTCTGTCTCGTCAACAACACAATAAGTTTGTTAAGAATGCAATTTTGTAGGAGGAAGTATTGAAAGGCATTTACTAGAAGCAGTTTTAGGTATGTTTTCTTTTTTCTTAAAGATATTTTTATTAAATGGAAGACATTGTCAAGATCAGTCTTTGTATTTCAGTATGGCTGATATCCTTAACTGTGAAAGCAAGTGGCCTTGTCATAAGTGTATTGCACTTATGAGTCCAAGATCATAGTTTCAATTCTTGGACTGGGCAGTGTGTTGTGTTCTTGAGCTAAACACTTCATTTCATATTGCTCCAATCTGCTCAGCTGTAAATGAATAACTCTGAAATGGATACGCATTCCATTCTGGGAGAATGCTGTGATGCCATTCATTTACATGCTGTAGTAACTGGGTGAATGATTCCATGAATCCTACCACATGAGACAATATTTAATATACATAATGGCACCACACAGGTGATCATGTGGGAACTGACTCATTATTGAAAGCTTGCCAAATACCAGGAATTGGTTGAGCAGTGTAGAAACCAGGACTAGCAGGCACATTATGAGACAACTGATGTGGTTTGCTTGAGTTTCGTTGGGTGTTCATTCTGCAAAGCTCTCACCAGACTTAGAGTCACAGGTTCAACAAAGAGGAGGGCTGTAAATTCCATCAATGAAATTGCAGAGATGGTCACAGGAGGGCTTTGAATAAAGAGGGCAGACTAGTGGGATGCAGGCTGGGTGGGGGTCAACTGGGTGAGGGAGTCAGATGTTGGAATACCCAAAACCCCTTGAAACCCCCAAAATATCACTGATGATGCATCCATGTGATGTATCTTGGAATATTATATGAAAAGCATTGCCAAGGTCAATATTTGTAATTCAGTATGGCTTAATATACACAAATGCAATAACTAGATATTAAATAAATCTTATGAATGTAATAGTCAGATATTCATGTATATCAGCTGTACTAAAATCGGTGTATATGTGTATATATAGATATATAAAGACATTGATATACTTTGGAAAGTTATTTTCATATCATATACCTGATCAAGAGTCAACTCCATGTTGGATGCATGCTGGTGACCAACCATTATCATATCACGACTGTTATCAATCATGCTCAAGTCATTCAAGTAGAGGCCTTTTGTTTGCAAGTCTTCCAAGTTTTCAATTCTAATACAGAGAAATGCATATGATAATGTTCTTCATTTCTTCTTGTGAGATATCAGTACATATATTATATATATATAAATATCAGTGTTGATATCAATGTTTGAAATTAATTAACATTCTTTTAATGAATCGAAATTTTCGATTCATTGAAATTTTTGAAACTTAACAACAAATAAATACCTCAATATATTGGAAGCAAGCAACATTATATATACATATATATACATAT
>NC_068987.1:12419870-12433997 GCF_001194135.2 Octopus bimaculoides | reverse complement strand
GAAAAAACTTCAGGGCACACAGCCCCTCGTCGTGGGGGATCACTGTATAGAGGCTCTGGATGTCTAGAGTGAAGAGAAGCTTAGAAGGGCTGGGAGGGAAAGAGAAAGAGTTGAATAGACGAAGCGCGTGGTTAGTGTCATGAATGTGGGAAGGGATACACATGCTATCCTCCAAAAAGAAGGATATCTTTCTGACTATGATAACTACTACTGTTGATTTCATGCTTAGAAATATAACATCTGAAAATTGTTGTTTAAACAATCATGCAATACTCCAAGTTTCCTGAATCAGGCAATGTAACCAGACTACAAGAAAATGGATATAAATCCGTAAATCCAGAACTCTATAAATCTGTCAAAGACATTTCTTTTTTTATGTTATACATAATCATTACAGTTGAATTAAATGCTTTTTTTTTTATGATGCTGACAGTACTCACAATGGTACACATAAGAAAACAATTAACTTGGTTCCTGGAAGTTCTTTCATTTCTCCACGTAGAAGCATCTGAACTCGTTTACCATCTTCCGAATCATGAGAACTTATACTGCATTCAAGCTCGAATATAACATGCTGGTATGCAATAATCTGAATAAAGAAGAAAGAAGGAATTAATAAAAGTTTAATTAAAAAAATCTACAGGTTTAGGTTTAAGCTGCTTTTATACATACTTACATTGTTTTTTTTTTAACATCCACTTTTCTATGCATGCATGGATTGGACAGAATTTGTTGGGACAGGTTTTCAATAACTGGATACCTTTCCCATTGCCAATTCTCCACAGTTTCCAAGCAAGGTAATATATTCCCCATGACCTGGCATATTTTCACAGAATATTGGAAATGAAGGACACCTCTTACATGATGGTGAAACTCACAACTATCATGTAATGTCAAGGTAAGTGTACATACATACACATACAGATACTTATAAATACATACATACATGCAGGTGAGGAAACAACAAACGAGATTTATTAGTTTGACACTCAGGAGAAATGGATGAATTGTTGATGTTTCGAGCCTACACTCTTCTTCTGAAAGGAATGAGAAGCGTGTGTGTGTGTGTGTGCATGTATGTATTTCTAAATATCTGTATGTGTATGTATGTATCCTTACCTTGACATTGTGTAGTGGAACGGATCCTGAAACCACACAGTTCCGAATCTAATTACATAACACATAGCTACACAGTCATGCTTTGATTTTTTTTTTTTTATAATATAAATTACATTATATTCACCTGTACCTTATGTTAAGTTAAAAAGGTAAATTGTATGAATTATCAACTGAAAGACATTGTCATCTATATAAATCTTCATTTATGAGAAAAAGCAGGAGTTAGAGGCTGGCAATCTAATGGTTAAGATAGATAAAGCAAAAAGATTAAAATTTTAAAAAATTACTCAATATTCCTATTGGAAACTGAAGGTGTCAATCTTGTGTGTTACATCAAGATTGATGAGGAAATGGAATGCTGTGAAATTGTAAATAATATTGTAATTAATCAACAGCAAATCTTAGGTTATTTAATATGCCATTACCAATGTGGTTGGTTATCATCAAGATAGTGTTATTGTCATCCATGCATCTAACCATTTCCTCCTTTTCTTCTTTTGCCCTCCTTCTTCTCTTCTCTTTTCCTCCTCCTCCTCTTCTTTTTTTCCTCCTTCCCCTCTTCTTTTTTCCTCCTTCTCCTCCTTTTTGTTGTTGTCGTCGTCGTCATCGTCCTCATCGTTATTGTCATCTTTGTCACCACCACCACCACCCATCATCATCATCATCATCATCATCATTGTCATTGTCATTATCATCCTCCTCCTCATCATCATCATCGTCATCATCACCACTGTTGTCATCACCGCCATTGTCATCACCATCATCATAACTACCACCACCACCATCATCACCATCATCATCATCTTCTTTATTTTACACTCACTTTTCCATTCTGCGTGGGTTGGACTGACTAACACCCTGCAAATCAATTTATACTGGATAAATAAGACTGCGAACAATGATTCTTAAAATTCATTTCTTCCTCACACTTATAAAGTTTGCCCCGATGTTTGAACCTTCTAAAACAAAAAAGAACTTACCTTTTCATAGGTAAAACTAGCAAAAAGTGGCCGACGTAGAATAAATACATCTGAGAGGATTCTTTTCGTTAAATCTTCTTTACCAAACAGAAATTTCAAGTTATTGCCAACTTGCCGAATAGTCAGATCTTTACCTATTACCAGTGACATGGGAAATACCTGGAATGATAAACAATTTTTGAACAATGAATAGTTTTCTAGTGTTTTAATGTAAAATTATCAATAAATATCATATTTGCGTATTTGTTTTGCAAGATTCCTGATGTGAAATCGTGTGTTTGAAACAGATGTTGTTATATTTGGGGGTGGTCTTTTTTTCTTTTTGTTTTTGGCAAATAACCACAGATGCTATATGGCTGTTCTTCATTTCAGCTTTATTATTATTATTCTTATTTTTGTGTCCTTTGTCTGAAATCTTTTGTCACACATCTTCAATGACTCTTTATCACACGTGTCTCTTCCTGTTCCGGACTAAACAGAACAGGAGGCACATGGGATAGAGAGTCACTGAAGAGGTGACAGGAGGTGTGACAAAAGATTTCAGACAAAAAATAGGAATACTATATCAATAAATAACTTTTGTTAAAATTATAAATATATAGGCGCAGGAGTGGCTGTGTGGTAAGTAGCTTGCTTACCAACCACATGGTTCCGGGTTCATTCCCACTGCGTGGCACCTTGGGCAAGTGTCTTCTACTATAACCTTGGGCCAACCAAAGCCTTGTGAGTGGATTTGATAGACGGAACTGAAAGAAGCTTGTTGTATATATGTATATATATATATGTGTGTGTATATGTTTGTGTGTCTGTGTTTGTCCCCTGCAACATCGCTTGACAACTGATGCTGGTGTGTTTACGTCCCCGTAACTTAGCGGTTCGGCAAAAGAGACCGATAGAATAAGTACTAGGCTTCCAAAGAATAAGTCCTGGGGTCGATTTGCTCGACTAAAAGGCGCTGCTCCAGCATGGCCACAGACGGAAAAAAGAATATAAATATATAAATATATATATGACATTATCAAGTATCAATGCTTAATAGGAAAAAAGACAACAGGCCCTCTGGTGTAGTTTTAACTTAAAATCTTGAAATCTGTTTCAGCTTTAAAGCTGTATACAATTGATTTATTGTTTACACTACAGAGTGCCTGGCATTCCTCTCTTTCGAATGTAGTGCTATGAATGTTTATTGGTGGGGGTACATCGTTTAGTGGTTAGGGTGTTGCACTTATGATCATAAGATTGTGGGTTCAGTTCTTGGACTGGGCAATGCATTGTGTTCTTGAGCAAAACACTTCATTTCATATTACTACAGTCCACTCAGCTGGCAAAAATTAGTAATTTCCGTGATGGACTTGCATCCCAGTTTGTGTGTGTGCGTGTATGTGTTTACATATGTGTGTGTGTGTGTTTACATATGTGTGTGTGTGTTTACATATGTTTGCATGTGTTTACGTTTGTGTGTGTATGCGTGTGCTTTTGTGTGTGTGTGTATATGTGTGCTTTTGTGTGTGTGTGTGAGTGTGAGTGTATGTGTGTTTACGTACGTTTGTATGTATGTGTATGTGTGTGTTTATTTCCCCACCACCACCACCACCACCACCACCACCACCATTTCAGAACTAGTGTTGGTTTGTTTATGCCCTTGTACCATAGTGATTTGGCAAAAGAGATCAATAGAACAAGTACCAGATTTCGAAAATAAGCACTGGTGCCAATTAATCTTGACTAAAAAAAAAAAACCTTCACGGCAATGCCTCAGCATGGCCACGGTTCAATGATTGGGATAAGTGAAAGATAGAACAAAAAGATAATAAATAAAAAATAAAAATAGATTAAAAATAAAATAAGAATAGACTAAAAAACTAAAATAAAATAAAAATAGACTAAAAAATTAAAATAAAATAAAAATAAACTAAAAAATTAAAATAAAATAAAAATAGACTAAAAAATTAAAATAAAATAAAAATAGATTAAAAAATTAAAATAAAATAAAAATAGATTAAAAAATTAAAATAAAATAAAAATAGACTAAAAAATTAAAATAAAATAAAAATAGACTAAAAAATTAAAATAAATTAAACTTACCTCAAAAAAGAAATCAGATGAAATTTCTGGAAACAAATTATCATTGATAGGTTGTTTTTGCATTGTAAAAGGCCAATTATCAAATATTAACTTAAACTCTACTCGGCAACCATTACTCAAGGCATCTTTAACACTTAGAACTTCAATTGTGAGATCAACTTTGAAGATATGTGCACATTCTTGCAGCTGTCCCATAACGTAGTGAATGAAACCTTTCCTACTTGATGTGTAGCTCAATATACAACCATTTACGTCTTCCTTCTCAACGATGAATGTCGGACTGATCATTTTTGGATAGCTGAAGCGTATGGTTTCATGCAGGTTGTTAATCTCATGTAGAAAATCACGGAAGTATCTTCCAGATAGAGTCAGTATTTGGTCGTATTTGTAAGTTGAACAGAACTTGAGGAAGCATTTTCCAAAGTAACACATGTAGTCTTCAGGCAATTTATCTTTCAAAATATGGCTGCAAGCTTTTGCTAGATTAAGCATCAGTTCATTTTCATACATTGTATGAGTGGAAAATTCACTTTCGCTGTCTAATCCAACATAATTAAGCACCTTTTTCCATATTTTTCTTCCATATTCTTTTACAACAATGGATTCAATACTTAAGAACAGAAGACCATACATTTTGGAACGCTACAAAAAGGAAAAAAGAATAGAAAAGAAAATGAAATTCAAGTAATAAAGAGACCAAAATAAAAAATGTTTATAGCTTACATTAGTTTCACAATGAATAGAAAAATATAAGCATGATAAGAGTGCTGAAATAATCCACCAGGGGTTTTGTAAGAGATTTGGTTTTACAAGATCAGAAAAGAGCTTTGACCATTTTATGGCAAGCATATTCTTTTACAGCAATGGATTCAATGCATAAGAATAAAAGGACATACATTTTAGAATGCTAAAAGAACAAAAGTAGAAAAGTAAAATGAAATAAAAATGATAAAGATGCTAAAATAAAAAAAACGCCTATATCTTACATTGTATCAGACTGTCCTTCTATTAGTTTCACAATCCATACAAAAATATAGGCATGAAAAGAATGCTGAAGTAATCCCCAGGAGGTTTTCATAGAGATTTAGTTTTACAAGACCAGAAAAGAGTTATGGCCATTTTGTGGGAATAAAAATGACAGTCCTGTAAACAATGTTATGAGGTTGTTTTGAAATTTTCCTAAACAAACTGAAAGGAAAACGGAACACAACAAGACAAATATTTTTCCTATTCATAAGAAGAAACTATCTTTTGTAAGTGATGAAGTATGCTCATGTGATACGAGAGTCAAGGCAAAAGAAAAAGAGTTACATTTACCTGTTTTTTTTTTTGTGTGTAGAAGATTCTTTATGTCAAAATGTGTATTGAAACATATTGTCATACTTGGAGATGGTAACTTTTTTTTCCCCATTTAAACATGCAGCAATTCTAAGGATAAGAGTTTTATACCAATAAGTGTAGGCATGGCTATTGCTGTGAGAAGAGTGCTTCATAACTACAAGATCTCAGGTTGTTCTATTATATGGCACCTTGGGCAAATATCTCCACTAAAGCCTACTGGGTGGATTTGGTAGATGGAAACTGAAAGGAGACTGTCGTGTGTGTGTACGTACATACATACATACATACATACATACATACATACATACATATATATATATATATATATATATATATATATATATATATATATATATACATACATATATATATACCGTATTTGATGGCCTATAAGATGCACGAGTGCATAAGACTATCCTAAGCTATACTTTTTTAAAATAAATTACCACTAAAATAATGCTTTAGTTCCTCCACTTACCTGTATAACTTAATGTTATTACTGGTAATTATAAGCAATTTATTGCATCCATATTCAATATAAACATACCGTAGCCGATTGTTCACCAATAGATGGCAGCACACATTTTGTAAATGTACATACCGTTTTGAGCGAGTTTTGAGCCTACATTGAGTGCATTGGACACAGGGGGAATTTTAAGCCATTTTGGGTAGAAAAAGGTGCAACCTATAGGTCATTAAATATGGTATATCTATCTATCTATCTATCTATCTATCTGTCTATATATGTATATCATCATCATCATCATCATCATCGTTTAACGTCCGCTTTCCATGCTAGCATGGGTTGGACGATTTGACTGAGGACTGGTGAAACCGGATGGCAACACCAGGCTCCATATATATACATATATATATATACACATAGGTGTAGGAGTGGCTGTGTGGTAAGTAGCTTGCTTGCGAACCACATGGTTCCGGGTTCAGTCCCACTGCGTGGCACCTTGGGCCAACCAAAGCCCTGTGAGTGGATTTGGTAGACAGAAACTGAAAAGAAGCCCGTCATATATATATATATATATATATATATATATATATATATATATATATATATATATATATATATATATATATATGTGTGTGTGTGTGTGTGTGTGTATGTGTGTGTGTGTGTGTGTATGTATTTGTCTGTGCTTCTTTGTGTTTGTCTCTCCACCAAACTGACAACCAGGTTTTGTTTTGCTTATATTTCCATGATCTGTCTTGGTAAAAGACTTCACTCGGATAAGTACCAAACCTAAAAAAAATGTACTGAGACCTATTTGTTCAATTAAGCCCTTCAAAGTGGTGCCCCAACATGGCCACTGTTCCATGAGTGAAACAAGTATAAGATACAGGATGCAAAATGTAAGATACACAGTTAAATCACTTTATCCAATCATTTTAGCTTGTTCATAAAGTTATTTTGAAAGCTGAAATATTTGCAATACAACCCATTGACTCTCTCTATACATATACATATATGTGTGTGTGTGTGTGTGTATGTGTAAGATGCATACATAAGCACACGGATATCACTGTATGCCCCTTTTCCCATCTGGAATTGGTTGAACGAGTCAGCAATTTGCCACTTGTCACGCTCTTTTGTCATCTAGCACACACAGCTACAGAGAACACCAGCAATCTTTCTTGTTATGTATATACGAACGTATACATACATACATACATACATACATACATACATACATACATATATACGTACATATATACATATATATATGTGTGTATATATATATATATATATATATATATATATATATATATATATATATATATATATATAAATTTATATGTGTATGTATGTGTGTATATATATATTTACATATATATACATATGTATACATATATATATATAGAGTGAGAGATAGATATATATATGTATATGCATGTACAAAGACATATAATATACATGTATAGCACATACATACATACATGCATACATACATGCATACATACATACATACACACATGCATACAGATAGACAGATAGATAAGATAGATAGATAGATAGATAGAGAGAGAGAGAGAGAGAGAGAGAGAGAGAGAGAGATAGTGAAGAAGAAGAGTAACTCATGTAAACATGTCTATTTACAAAGTGGAATTTTTTAAATAACTCCCAATATCTTAAAGTGTTTTTTAATTGCTATGTTTGTATAACTTTACAATTCGTATTCATTAACAAAAAATATGTGGTTAAAAATGTTTACTAATATCATGGGAAGTTTGGAAAATAATCAGGACATACAGAAGGAGCAGCAGTAAATTAAGTATTTTTATGATAATTAGTAAGTACAGAAATATATTAATAAATTTCATGTTTCTCCTTGAATTTTGAGGTGTTTTTATAAAAGATCTACATTTTTCTGAGGGTTGAATTACAAGAAAAATGATATTGTTTTATTGACTTCCTGTTAAATGCATTTTCCTGTATCGTTAAATTACCTAAATAAGTAGTATACCTCAATGAAGACAGGTAGTAACTTTAAAGATGTGTTAAAACAATGAGGATTTAAAACAAAACTACTGATATAATGAAGACCATCATTGATTGATGGATGAGTTGAAGCATTGCTATTATGATCAAACAGGTGCCAAAATTTCTTGTAGAATAACACAAAAAAAAGGTGTAAAATTAAATGCAAAATGACAAGAGATAATAGATAAATATAGGATAAAAAAAATAATTATAAAACAATTTTACAAAGTAATAACATCATTTTTTTTTTTACCTACATTCATTTTGTTGGAATTCCTATAAACGAAATTTTTACAATGTTCCAGTGTTTATAGATTCAGGCGTCCTGAAACTGATCTCCAAATTGCTGAAGCACAACTAAAAAAATTCTGTCTTTGGCTGGTGACTTTTATCTATCAAAACTATGTCCATCTCCATAGATTTCATGCTTGAATGGTTAGAGAGCATGAAAAAAGAAAGACATGCATAACCTCAAATAAGTCTAGCCTGGCCTGGCCTGGCCTGGCACACTTTAGTTTGCCAATCAGAAATAATTTGTATGGCAGTCTGTTGAGTCTTCCATGACAACCAAAGTGTGTATGGCTAAGAAGGAAACTTGCAGGCATAATTATATATTGCATATTTCCATGCATGTATGTATATATGTATGTATGTGTGAATGTGTTTGTATGCGTATGTATGTATGTATGTATATGTGTGTGTGTGTGTATGTGTGTGTATGTGTGTGTGTATATATATATATATATATATATGTATGAAGTTATATTATGTATGTAGGTATATGTATGCAGATGTGTATATATATATATATATATATATATATATATATATATATATATATATATATATATATATATATATATATATATATATATATATATACACACACACATATATATATATATACATATACATATATATATACATATATATATATTATGTATATGTGTATATATATATATATATATATATATATATATATATGTACATATATTCATATAGATGTATACACACATATATATAAATATATACATGCATACACATACATAGATACGTACATACACATATTCATACATATATGCACACACACACACACATACACACACATACATATATATATGTATGTACAAAACCACATTAACATGCACATTAATATGCACACCCATGAGTGGACACAAGCGCATACTCTCTGAAAGTTTGGGTCATTGCGAACATGTTAACTTTATAAGACTGATTAGATTCTTTGTTGCAGGAAATAGTAATATCAGTTCATCTAAAATTGGTATCCTATGTCATCAAAAATGCTATCTAATGTCTCTAAAACAATGCTATTTACTATTTAATTTCACTACGACCCCTTTGCTTATAGTAATCAGCTCTTAGAATACTTTTCCTATTTGCGTGTATAATTGCTTCTTGTGGGGATAGATTCTCAAGAACTACTCATTATCTTTCAGGTATCAGGGAAGGCAATTATTTTGGGACATATATCTATTATTATAATTGTTGCTGTTGTTGTTGTTGCTGTTGTTGCTGTTATATTTTTTATTAGATGTTGTTTATGTAGTGATGGTGGTACTGGTGGTTTTGGTGCTGCTGTTGCTGGTAATGGTGGTGCTGGTGGTGGTGGTGGTGGTGGTGCTGGTGGTGGAGGTGATTGCAGTGATAATAATGTTGAGTAGTTTGATCTAGCAAACGGGGCCTCATTTCAGTGAGTGGGGCACATGCACAATGATGCAGTCAAGAGGTAGGCCCCGAAACAGAGCACATTTTCTCCTGACGACCCCCTAAAACTGCTAGCATCTGGTATGCAGAGCTTTCAACTGGTAGCACTAGCATCTACAAGCTGCTTGCAAAAAATCTTTATTATATCTGGAAACAATCATAATTGATAAAGCCTCTAAACAGACTCATTGATTGCTGTTTTTCTATATTCCACTTCCCTTTTTTCTGAAAACAGTTAATGTTTGTTTATGTTCACCAAAATATACTCTATTTGATGGCATATAAGACACATTGGTTTTCCACAAAAAAGTCTCGAAAGAATAAAACATCCCAGGTCTTTATATGCAAAGTTGAGCCTTCTTTAAGCATTAACGCAATAAATTTTTTTTTCTTGAATATGCGCTGCAGAATTTGGGGTGCATCTTATATACCTGTTCATCTTTTATGCCATCAAATACAGTAAATTGGTGTTGTGGAAAAAATTTGTGGGAACAGAAACAAACATCAAGCATTTATTGTGAAATATAGACAAGCAACAACCAATGCATTCATGTGTTTATAAGATTTATTAATTATGACTTTTTTGAAATGCAATATTGGTTTCAGTACATGGTTTCAGTTCAAATATCTTGCAAGACTAATTCAAAATCGAAGGAATTTTATATCCCAAAAATTAAACAAGTTTCAAGGGAAATGTTTTTTATTAATCTTAAATCTTTCAAATTACAACTGAACAGGAATAAGCAAAGAAAAACCAGCCACATCTTCAATTTTCTCGGATGAACATCTGAAAACATTAGATTTGCGCCTATTTATGACATTTTGTAAATTCTTTGGCAAAAAAAACCTATGTCCGTATGAATGGAAAATGTGTTAAGAATTGAGAAAAATTATGCCATTATTGATGGATTTAAGGAATCGAAGATGAAATAATGAAGTCACTCATAAAGTAATATTCTTTAAGGAATTACATTGAAAGTGAATCTAGCAAACATTGGTCTTTTCTTTCTAATGTTCTAATCAAAGTCATGCTCTGAGTTAATTCTTTCAGAAAAATGGAACAGGTAAGGAAATCATTTTTACTTCATTTTCATATTTGGTTTGCAAGATTCTTGACGTGAATTTGTGTGTTGAAACAAATTTTGTTGTGTCTTGAGAGGGTCATTATGCCAATAATAATAATAACACATGCACTGGTTCAATACCACTTCTTTATTGTTAATCAATAGGTTGAATATCTAAATGTCTAAATTGGTTAAATATCTAAATGTCAAATTTGGTTAAGTATCTAACCTAGTTAGTAGGTCAGATATTTAATCCATTGATTACCAACGAAGAAGTGGTGTTGAACCAGTGCATTTGTTATTACTATTGGCATAATGACTCTCCCAAGATACAGCAAAGTCTTTTTCCTGAACTGAAAATAGTTCTTAAATTATTACGTTGCTACACAAGGTATTCACCCAAGTCTTTTATGATATATTTTGATATATGCTAGTCTATACTGATCTAACAATTCTAGACTTGCTTGAAACATTAATTGCTTACCATATCTGCAACGTTTTGCTTCCCTATACATTGGCACACTAAATATTTGATGTCAGGCAGCTAATTTGGTAGAAACCCAAAAGATTAGTCACCATCTGGTCAGCTTCTGTCAAACTATCCAACCCATGCCAGCATGGAAACCAAACGTTAAATGATGATGATGATGATGATGATGATGATAATGATGAAGATTTCTAACAACAACATTGGCCACCTTATTGAATTCAGTATCTCTTCCATCTGAGAACATGCCTATATCCCTTCCATCTTTGCGGCTCTTTTACCCTTCACTTTTCTGTCTTGTATTTTGTTCCTGTGTATTTTGCATCTACTTTTGGGTATTGTTGCTGTCTTTCTTTGACTTGCTGCTACCTTCTGTCCCCTCAATGCCTGTCTAATCAGGTCATAAAGGTTCTACCCATGTCTTTTTTATCTGAGGGAGATTCTGTCAGTTACGCGAAGTTGATGGAGCAGGGACAACTGAATAAGGGAAATACTCTTTATGTTGCATGTCTCGTTTCTCAGTTTTTTTTTTTTTTGTTGTTCGAAAAATGTTCGTTTTCTGTCTTCGTCTTTATGTTTTCGTTTCTCATTGTGTTTAACGTTTTTTGTGATGTCCTGTACCCATATATACTTGTATGTGTACATATAGATGTCGGTATGTACATATATACATATAATTATATATTATGTTATATATACACGTATATACACATATCTCTTCTATTTTTAATTATAAAGAAGGTGCTGGTTTCTAATGAAAATACAAAGCTCTATCTTTGGAATTTGAGAAACGTTTTGCATATTTTTACTGTTCTGCTTACAAATTATATTTGTAAAGTACCTGTTAGATAGTTGTTTTCTTTTTTAGGAAAATCTAGTGTTTTCTCAAACTGTCACTCACATAGAAATTAATAATATTTTGGTGACAAGCTGGCTGAGCCATTAGCATGCCAAACAAAATGCTTAGGGGCATTTCATCTGTTGTTATGTTCTGAGCTCAAAGTCTGCTGGGGTTAACTTTGCTTTTCATTCTTTTGGGGTCGATAAACTAAGTACCAGCTGATTACTAGAGTTGATGAAATCAACTTAGTCCCTTCCTCGAAATTTCTGGCCTTGTGCCAAAATTTGAAACTAATATTTTTATTTTGTTTGACTCAATTTCTTGCTACTCTGAGTTTCCTCACCTGTGGGTTCTTCAAGGTTCTTCAAGCAAGGTGAAACTTAAGAGTAGCAAGAGAGTGACTTGACCAAAATAAAAACAATATGTAAAAATGTGTGTGTGTGTATGAGTGTGTGTGTGTGTGTGTGTGTGTGTGTGTGTGTGTGTGTGTGTGTGTGTGTGTGTGTGTATCATCATCATTGTTTAACGTCTGCCTTCCAAGCTGGAATGGGTGGGATGGCTTGACAGGAGCCAGTCAGGCAGACGCCTTCACTTGACTTCTGTGTTTATTTTGGCAAGGTTTTTATGGCTGGGTGCCCTTCCTAACACCAACCACCCAACAGAATGGACTACACACACATACACATTTATATATACACATATCTGTATACGTATATACGCTGGGCTTCTTTTTCAGTTTCCATGTACTAAATCCACTTACAAGGCTCATAAGTATACCTACATAATAATGCATAAACTCTTGAATTGATTAAGTAGCTAAAATGCTACTTTATCTACAAACAAACAGGTGATATGTTCAACCATTGACACCTTTTATATAATTACAGCATTAATGCAAAATAGCTTCCTAATTCATTAATTATTCTGCCTACTTGAAAAATATACACCATCCAAAAATTATTTTTAAAAATTGTTAGCATAAGGAAGTTATTACATAATTGATTTGAGTACTCACATAAATAGATCCTGATTTTTCTTTAGCAACTTTTTCTATTAAGAACTTTGGTTTAAAAATAATATATAAATAAACAAAACAAAAAACAAACATCACTAATTCATTTTTTTAAATTTATTTATTTAAATCAGTTTATTACTTTTGGCAGATGAAGATACTCAACGCAAAGATTGCAGCATCACAGCGGGATGCCAAATTTTATAACTTCTCAGTCAGTGTACTGATGAAAGAATAAATATAATTTATATATGTTCCACCTGTTAAAGAATTTTCTTCTTCTTCTTCTTCTTCTTCTTCTTCTTCTTCTTCTTCTTCTTCTTCTTCTTCTTCTTCTTCTTCTTCTTCTTCTTCATTCCTGGCATCCAACACACTTTAGTTCAAAATCTGTTCATATTTACATTGTTTTGATTGAGATGTATGTAAAAAAATACCCAAACATCAGGACTTAGCAAGGCACTTATCATGTGATGGTTTGCAGCCTTATTCCCTATTGAAGTCAGTTGCCATGGCTTTCCACCTGGATTAGTGTGGTATTTCCTGCAGAAGATTGGTCTGAAACCCAGACAACTGAAGAAAGCTATCAAGGAAATAGGCTTCACAACTGAAATCAACAATAGATTTTTTTCTTTTACTTGTTTCAGTCATTTGACTGTGGCCATGCTGGAGCACCGCCTTTAGTCAAGTAAATCGACCCCAGGACTTATTCTTTGTAAGCCTAATACTTATTCTATCGGTCTCTTTTGCTGAACCGCTAAGTTACGGGGACGTAAACACACCAGCATCGGTTGTCAAGCAATGCTAGGGGGACAAACTTTCTGTCCAGCAGTTGCCATGATAGATCGCTGACCACGACATTAAAATTTTTTTTCTCCTTGTTTTTCTCCTTATTTCTTTCTGTTGAAGAGCGTAGCTTGAAACGTTAAAGACTTTCTCTATTCCTGAGCGTTAAACTAATACATCCATTTGTTGTTTACAC
>NC_068987.1:12415134-12419370 GCF_001194135.2 Octopus bimaculoides | reverse complement strand
ACTTATCTATTTATTTAAAATTTTTGATTATTGTTTGGTGCAGACATGGTTGTGTCATTAAGAAGTTTGCTTTCCAACTACATGGTTCCAAGTTCAGTCCCATTGTGTGGTGCCTTGTGCAAGCACCTTCTACAATAACTTTGGGCCAACCAAAGGCTTGTGAGTGAGTTTGGTTGATGGAAACTGGAAGAAGCCTGTCGTGTGTGTGTGTGTGTGTGTGTGTGTGTGTGTGTGTGTGTGTGTGTGTGCGTGCGTGCACATGTGTATTTGTGTCTGTGTTTGTTCCTCACCACTGATTGATAACTAGTGTTGGTGTAGTGTATTTACATCCCGATAACTTAGCAGTTTGGCAAAAGACACTGATAGAATAAATGCCAGGCATAACAAAAAAATAAACTCAGGGTCGATTCGGTTGACTAAAATTCTTTAAGGCTCGACAGTCTAATGACTAAAACAAATAATAAACAAAAAAATTTTTTTTTTTTTAATTTTGCGCTCATGGCAGCCACTCTTCTAGTCCTGCCCATGCTACAACACTGAGAATGACTGACTTTCACTTTACATGTGCTGATAA
Organism: Octopus bimaculoides; assembly: GCF_001194135.2. Taxonomy (NCBI): domain Eukaryota; kingdom Metazoa; phylum Mollusca; class Cephalopoda; order Octopoda; family Octopodidae; genus Octopus; species Octopus bimaculoides. The sequence continues at coordinate 12,418,796 of NC_068987.1, read as the reverse complement.
TTACTTTTTCAGTATTGATTTCTCACATGAGCACCAGGTCACACATTTTGTTGGAGCATATCGTCAATTATATTGATCCACGAAACTTCACTACTATTTATTTTATTGACCATGAAAGACAGAAAGTAAAGACGACCCCGTTTAAGATTTGAGTTCAGACCACAAACATATTTTATCACAAAACTGGAAATGGAAATGCTTGTCTATTTCTAGTTTGGCTTCATTTAATTTCGATATAACAGAGAATATTAAAAGAAAAATATTTTATTATAGTTGCCAGTACCGCCTGACTGGCCTTCGTGCCGGTGGCATGTAAAAGCACCCACTACACTCTCGGAGTAGTTGGCATTAGGAAGGGCATCCAGCTGTAGAAACTCTGCCAAATCAGATTGGAGCCTGGTGTAGCCACCTGGTCCACCAGTCTTCAGTCAAATCGTCCAACCCATGCTAGCATGGAAAGCGGACGTTAAACGATGATGATGATGATGATGAGGTGTGACTGTGGTATGGTATGGTGTGGTAAGAAATTTACCTTCCTACTATGTGGTTCTAGGTTCAGTTCCACTTTGTGGCACCTTGGGCAAGTGCCTTCTACTATATCCTCAGACTGACCAGAGCCTTATGAGTAGATTTGGTAGATGGAAGCTGAAAGAAGCCCATTGTGTGTGTGTGCGTGTGTGTATTTGTGTGTGTGTGCATGCCTGTGTGTGTTTGGTCCCCACCATCACTTGACAAATGGTGATGGTTTGTTAACATCTCCATAACTTAGTGGTTCAGCAAAAGATACTGAGAGAAAAAGTACCAGGCTTAAAAAATAGGTACTGTGGTTGATTTATTTGACCAAACCCTTCATGATAGTGACCCAGCATGGCTGTAGTTCAATGACTGAAACAAGTAAAAGGTAATTGAAGTAGTACCAAATTAAAATAGTCAATTATGTGCCATACTTAATGTATATGTACCATTGTATATATACAAAAGATTGTCCTGGCTGTGGCTAACCTATAAATGGGGGAATTTACGAAAAAAACAACAACAGACGAGGACAGGTGGTGTAAACAACAAAAGGATGTATTAGTTTAACGCTCGGGAATACAGAAAGTCTTTAACGTTTCGAGCTATGCTCTTCAACAGAAAGAATACGGAGAAAACGAGGAGAAAAGCACGGAGAAAAAAAATTGAATGGTGTTTGGTCAGCGATTAATCATGGCAACCTATGAAGGCTGAGATGCATCAGGATTTATCAATATCTTCCGCTGGGGCAATTTTCCATCTCCCTTCAATATATATAGACACAATATCATCATCTATCAGCATCATTTAACATCTGTCTTCCATGCTGACATGGGTTGGATGGTTTTACAGGGGCTGGCATGGCAGAAGACAGCACCAGAATTCACTGTCTGTTTTAGCAGAGTTTTTACAGCTAGATGCCCTTCCTAATGCCAACCACTTTACATAGTGGCCAGGGTTCTTTTTACATGACACCAGCACCAAAGTCTTCAGTGGCACCCCTAAAACCTAGTGGATTATTGGAAGCACCAATTTTCTCCTAATATTCTTCAGAATAAAACATACTTAATGTTTTAAGAAGCACATTTCTCTTAAGTTGTATTTGTATTTATTGCCAAAATAAAGTGTCTGGCATTCAGTTCCATCAAATATTTCTCCATTAAATCTTCTACTGTATTCCCATGCTTTATTTGGTCTGAAACTATGCTAGAAGACATTTGTAGTGGCACAAGCAGTCAGCACCATGTTGGATGAGATCTCGCGGGAGCCATTGCCATCTCCAAGTTTGGAGTGAGATCTCACCTGCATCCATTTGCCATGCACGAGATCACAACGAGGCTAATCACGATGGCAAACTGGATAAAACAGCCAAGCAGCCAGATTCGCTCTCTTTCCATTGCGAGCGCTGCTTGCAGAGCACACTTCACTGGCTGGGCCTCTAGGCTAATTTGCTTGTCGTATCTCCTGAGGCAATGGGACCACATAACAAAGAACGATGAACTCACACAGCACAAGATGGTTACAGAGAGCAACACACTTCACTCCTGTGTATAGTGTAAATAAAACTGCTTGAGGACCTGCGTTTTGCCTAAGACTTCTTTCCTCGATTGCTGGAGCCTTAAACAACACAAAGAACAAGAAATTAATGAGAGAAGGCGATATTCAACTGATATCGAGAACCTTGCCTCTCATTATACACTTGTTGTGCAGTGTGACAGACCCTGGGTCAGTATGCTTGGGAAGCAAGCTTCTTAATCACAGAACCTCACTTGAACCTAACCATATTTTGCACCATTATTGTACAATATTGTCATATGGTACTATGAGGAACTCGTGACCTGTTCAGTATATTTTTCATCCAAGCAAACTCATATATTCTGGCCCTATTAATTTGTATGATCGTTAATTCAGTGTAGGGAATTGGCACTCTGCCAGTTATGATGACGAGTGTTCCAGTTGATATAACCAATGGAACAGCCTGCTCATGAAATTAATGTGCAAATGGCTGAGTACTCCACAGACACATGTACCCTTAATATAGTTCTCAGGGAGATTCAGTATGACACAGAATGTGACAAGGGTGGCCCTTTGAAATACAGGAACTACTAATTTTTTGTCAGCTGAGTGGCCTGGAGCAACAGGAAACAAAGCGTCTTGTTTAAGGATACAACATGTCTCTAGGAATTGAACTCACGACCTTGCAATCAGAAGCCATATAATACCCTAACCACGAAGACATGCGCCTTCATGTAGTGAATTATATCTTCTTTAAAACTTCAAAATATTGTACCGAATGACATGTCTGGTCGTTTTACCATTATTTGTTTGATATTTCAACTGAGTTGAAACCTTTTCATATCCATAAGGTTTGAGAGAAAAAAATATATATAAGTAATTAAGATACTCTTATCTGCAATGTTTATGAAATACAATATCAGTGATAAAAATATTTTACTGCACTGAGTCAACAATCTTCTCTTATCTCCTAAGTTTATGAAATAAAATTCCAGTCATTAACTAACTTCAGCTGACTTAAAGATACTGTCCTACCAAAATAAAATGCTTTGCCATAAAAAATAAGAAATATGTAGACATAGCCATGGGGTGAACCAGTTTGCTTTGCAACCATTTGATTCCAGATTTGCTCCCACTGTAATTCACTTTGAATAAATGTCTTCTTCAGTTGGCTTGTGTTCACCAATGCCATCATCATCATCATCATCATTTAGCATCTGCTTTCCATGCTGGCATGGGTTAGATGCTTTGACTGCAGAGCTGCACCAAATTTCAGTCTGATTTGGCATGATTTCTACGGCTGGGTGCCCTTCCTAATGCCAACTACTCCAAGGGTGTAATGGGTGCTTTTTACATACCACCAGTACAAGTGCTAGTTATGTGACACCGGTATCAACCAAAACTATGATTTCTCTTGCCTTGACAAGTCTTCTCAAGCACAGCATGTCACCAAAGGTTTTAGTCACTCCTCACTGTCATGCAAGTGGAATTTTGGTAGATGGGAACTATATCAGAGACCACCATATGTTATTGCTTTAATGTCAATTTCACCATACCTTCATGGGTTCAACAGAATTTATTGAAACAGCTTTTCTATGTTCATATGCTCTGTCTGTTACCATTCTTATATATAT
>NC_068987.1:12414064-12414809 GCF_001194135.2 Octopus bimaculoides | reverse complement strand
TATATATGTGCACATACATATATAGGATGAACCTCTTTCAGTTTCCAGGTACCAAATCCACTCACAAAGCTTTGGTTGGCCCAGAGCTATAGCAAAAGATACTTGCTCATGGTGCCACACAGTGGGACTGAACCCAGAATCAACCATATAATTGAGTCGGGATGCAAATTTATTAACGACACAGCCACGCTTAAAGTTGCTTTGTACTTGAGGATAGATAAGGGTTTAAACTCTACCAACAACAGTATTCTTATGAGAATATGTAACCCTGAGTATGATTAGCTTTGAAAAACATTGTGTCCGATGCAAGTTGATAAAGAAAAGAATATACAACAATGGAAACATAAGAGTTATAAAGCAATTCTGATAATAAAATCAGGAATTTTTAACGTAAGAGATTTGTACAAAACAAAAGCCTCCTTATACACTTTAGACTCCAACGATAATGAGAATTTACTGGCATTCCTCGATACAATGTTTGAAGGCTGTATTATTGAAAAACAATTCAACTGCAAGAAAAAGTAGAATGTGTGTATATTTTGAGATGTGCTCAATGTGTCTGTGCCACTAACAGACTTCGATAAGAGTTCCTGAGAAAGAATAAGTAGATAGGTAAAGTAGGTAAACAAATACAAGTCATAGAATATCTTCTTCTTCTTCTTCTCCTTCTGCCTCTTCTGCTTCCTCCTCCTCCCCTATCCTCCTCCTCCCTATCCTCCTCCTCCCCTATCCTCCTCCTCCCCTA
>NC_068987.1:12410991-12413865 GCF_001194135.2 Octopus bimaculoides | reverse complement strand
CATCATCATCATCATCATCATCATCATCATCATCATCATCATCATCATCATCATCATCATCATCATCGTCGTCATCACAATCATCCCAGATTGTTTGAGAAACACTGTTTTAGATGATATAATCATTTGATAAAATGATTGCTTATTTCAGTAACACGACACTTCAGAAGCGGTTGCAGCCTCTGTCCCCCAAAACGAGACAAAAAGACCCAAAATAGTAAAGAAGTCAAAAACAGTCAAAAGCTTGGTTACACACCGAAAGAAAAAAGGAGTCAACACAGAATTTCTTTTTATTTATTTGTCTTCATGTTACTAGTAAAATTAGGATGGATGATGAGCTGGCAAAATCATTAGCATGTCAGCGAAATGCTTAGTGGTATTTCGACTATGGTATTTTATTCTGAGTTCAAATCCTGCCAAGGTTGTCTTTGCCTTTCATTCTTTTGGGAGTCAATGAAATAAGTACCAGTTATGCACTGGGGTTGACATAATCCACTAGCGCTGCCTTCCCCAAAACATTTTCAAGGCCTTGTGTCTAGAGTAGAAATAATATAACTTGTAAAACTTACCTTTCTTTTGCCAGGGGTGTCCTCTGCATGAAGAAAATATAGCTAAATGTGGGTTAATGAATTTTGTGTAGTGAGCCAAAAATTATTCTTAATTGATTCAAATTGCACCTGTAATGAGAAGAAAAGTCATTAGCCATTTGTGTTAATGACAATCTTTTTGCATGAGTGGTAAGGGAGATAACTTTAGACTTTAAGTTTTTTTAAGTTGATAAAAATTAAAAGGATAATGAAACAACGGGGTAGTTCAATCTTTGATTGTTACGATGATAAAGGTCTCATCAGGACCTCCTCAGATAGACATAGTCTAACATACTGCTACCAAGTTTTAAAACAATTTTTAAACAATATTGAATTTTGTGTGAAAATCATTTACTGACTAAGCAATTAAAAATAAGGACACCTTCTGTATGAAGAGAACGTATTTAAGTGGATCATAACATAGTGAATGTAATGAGACAAAAAGTGTATTAAATCAATAGAAATTACACACATAATAATAATAATAGTGCTGTTAGTGCTATGGTTATATACTGAACCATGTTCTTTTAGTTTTCTTTATAGAAACATTTTCTGAAACATGATATAGAGCATAGTTCTTTTAATTGTAATATAATATGTAAATATTTGTGTGGCTTTTCTACCATAATTTTGAAGAGTATCTGCATAAAAGCTGTTTTATCTTTAAATCAGTTTTATATATGCTTCTTTATATTAAAAAGATGCATATATATTGTGGATTCAAAGGAACAATACTAATAATCAAAAGCATAAAAATATTAAATAAAATATCATATGGCGTGATCCACCACATAGTTGCAATGGTTGCTTCCATATTTCCAAGATTTTCTTATAAATGAGTATTTCTCCACAGATATCATTGATACCATTAGATTTCCAAAGGAAATAGTCTTAATGTGAGCTATATTTTCACAAAAAATTTTATTGTTTTCATTACCAAATAAGCAGATAAAACATTTCTAGTACTAACATGCAAGATTCTTCTCTCTATGTAATTTGCCTGACCAGTAACATGTTTCTTTCAATTAAAAATAAAAACTATAATTCATTGAATGAAGGTCTTTCTTGCAAATAACTGAAATCAAGAGTTAAACAAAGTTTACTGAAAATCCATTGGAAAATAATTCTTACCACATGCACTTGTATCCAGGCATACAGAAATAGATATGCGAATACTTGCATTGTCAATGTTTATTCAAGAATTTCCAAATTCTAACTGGCAAAACAGTTTATTTCCCATATATAGGATTTGTCATGCTCTGAGATATAGTTGGATCTTGAAAAATAGAATTTTGTTATTTATCTACACTAAGCTTGCCTTGTCAGTAGCCACATCATTTCCTTTTGTGTGTCTTACACATGAAACTAAAGACATGAAAATAACTGTTTACATATTTCAATAGATAAATATATCATATGTTTTCCATATGACAATTGAATAAATGAACATATTACACTCACAAATGCTTTTGAGACAATCAGTCAAATTTCACTCACAAATCATACTTTAATATTCTTACAAATATTTTACAAAAATATTCTTGTGCTCTACCTTGTCTTCCATTGTTTGAATAATGGACTCTGTAAAACTCTTTAGTTATGTTAAATCACCAATTACTAATAACCCATTACAGCTTTTAACCAAATTAATAGCCATATAAAGAGTACAGTTTTAGCTTGAGATTTATGGGATATGTAGCAAAACAAATTAGGATAATGTTAGTACAATCATTTTGATAATAAAAGATGATTTCGTAAAATCTCAAAATATGAACCACAGCTGTAATTTACAATATTTTGTCTTATCTTGTTGCCTATAGCCATTAATTTTCTTAACCTATTATTTTGCTTTATGTTCATCTGCCAGTATATACATGTATTCACACACATGAGCACATGCATACACATGCACACACATACATATGCACATTCATATACATGCACACAAAGAAAACATGTTCACATGCATAATGCATGGATTTGTAAGTATACATATATGTATATGTATGCAAAAATATATATATATGTATGTGTATGATGTGAGTTGGCAGAATTGTTAGCATGCCAAGCAAAATGCTCAGTGGTGTTTTGTCTGTCTTTGTGTTCTAGTTCAAGTTACACCAAAGTCATCTTAGCTTTTCATCACTGGGGGTCAATGTAATTAACTTACTCCTTCTCTGAAATTGCTGGCCTGGTGCCAAAATTTGAAACCAATATGTATGTATGTCTTTGCGTATATGTATGTATGTATATATATATATATTTGTGAGTCCAACCCCAGTATATA
>NC_068987.1:12405654-12408302 GCF_001194135.2 Octopus bimaculoides | reverse complement strand
ATCATCATCATCATCATCATCATCATCATCATCATCATCATCATCATCATCATTATCATCATTATTATCATTATTATCATTATTATTTGTGATGCCATTTTATTGAAATAACTTCATGTCCGCAAGATTTATGATTTTTGTCATGTTCGCTTGTGTTAGAAGACTTGGTAGTAATCTCTGGTTGCCATGACAGCACGCACGCACTGAATATAACAGGCTTTGGAACAAACTGTCAGTTTCTGTTAACTTTTACAGCTCTCTCTCTCTCTCTCTCTCTCTCTCCTCCTCTCTCTATCTCCCCTTCGCTCTCTTAGCCTAAACTAGGTAACTTAAACCCATAAATTCTCTCAAGTCAGCAAGAATTTTTGTGAAAGTGATACTATCGAGTTTTGTAATAAAGATGCCTGTCAATCTTAGCGATTATAATAAATATCTTCAAACCATAAAATAAACCAATATATTTATATTTAAGCCTTGTGATGAAACAAATTATATGTGAGAATTTGAAGTTATTTTCTAAACCAATGTGTTGAAATTGTTTAATCCTTTCATTGTCATATTTTCTGTTGAAATACACTACCTTAAAAATAATGAAGAATTTATTATAATAACTTTGCTGTTATTATTAGCCCTTTAGCGTTCGGATTACTCTGTCAAACGCAATTCTTATTCATTTACATTTTGAATCAATCATGCATTTATGTCAAAGCTTCAAGATTACCAGGATATACACTTTTTACTCTTTTACTTGTTTCAGTCTTTTGACTGTGGCCATGCTGGAGCACCGCCTTTAGTCGAGCAAATCGACCCCAGGACTTATTCTTTGGAAGACTAATACTTATTCTATCGGTTTCTTTTGCCGAACCGTTAAGTTACGGGCACAGAAACACACCAGCATCGGTTGTCAAGCGATGTTGGGGGGACAAACACAGACACACAAACACATACACACATACATATATATATATATATATACAAATATATGACGGGCTTCTTCTAGTTTCTGTCTACCAAATCCACTCACAAAGCTTTGGTCGGCCCGAGGCTATAGTAGAAGACACTTGCCCAAGATGCCACGCAATGGGACTGAACCCAGAACCATGTGGTTGGTAAGCAAGCTACTTACCACACAGCCACTACTACGCCTATTATTTATAGAATAACATTGTAGGGTAGGTGTGAGAGGCCAGATCAGGTCAGTTTGAACATAAAACAAGTATGAGGGGGTGCTGAAAAGTTCCTGGCTTTCCGGGTATTGCAAAAGACCTGGTTGAAAGCCCAACCTTCTGAGTTCTTTTATAGGGCTTAGAAAAGCTGAAGGACCACTGCAATGAGAGTGTGAATCAGAGAGGGGAATATGTTGGATAAAATCATAATTAACTGATCCTCCTGTATTTTCTTTTACCCAAAGCCAGGAACTTTTCAGTACCCCCTCGCAGAAAATTTGAGTTGGATATAGCTAGTGTAAATACTAATGGATTAAGCTGGTGCTTGGAAAATAAATTAACAGGAAATTTTGATGGGAAGTTCTAATTTAGATAATTTTAAAACTGAAAATTTATAGTTCTATATTTAAGAGATGAGGAATTATGTACATTATTTACATTATTTACATTTGACGGATATTTGTCCTCATCTTGTTAGTTGTGAACACAACGTTTCAGTGGATATGCCCTCCAGCCTTCATCAGGTGTCTTGGGGAAATTTCGAACCTGGGTTCTCATTCCTAAGTAGGTAAGATCCATGCAAGCATTGAAAAAGTGGACTTTAAAATGACAACAATTATGATGATGAGGATGAAGATGACGATGATGATGATGATGATAATGATGATGATGATGATGATGATGATGATGGTGGTGGTGGTGGTGGTGGTGGTGGTGGTGGTGATGAATGGCAGTTTACAGTAAAGTAGTGTTGTTGGCTACTGGTGATGGAATATGGACTATCAATTTTTGGGGGCAAAAACCAAGATTCTTAACATTCTACTCACCAGCATTTCTATGAAATGAACTTTATCTACCTTGAACTTCATATCAACAAACTGCCTTTCAACTTCATCTCTGCCAGCTGCAAATCTCTAAGATTTATAACAGGAAGGCAGCATGGAAGATTTTTTTACATTTCTTGAGAGATGACCTTCGGAAGAAGTCAATGGTGAATAGCATTCCAGTAAATTCTCCCAGAATTCCAGAAACAGAAAATTTTAATTTAGTTAACCTGAGTTCATGGAAAAGTGTCTTAACAAACATGGCGAAATTTATAAAAAAAATTGTTTCATCTAAATGGTTAAAGATTTTGTTTATAAGCGTGGCTGTTTGGTAAGAACTTTGCTTTCCAGCCATGTGCTTCTGGGTTCAGTCCCACTATATGGCACCATGGGCAAATGTCTTCTTCTATAGCCTCAGGCTGACAAAGAATAAGTCCTTGGGTCGATTTGCTTGACTAAAGGCGGTGCTCCAGCATAGCCACAATCAAATGACCAAACCAAGTAAAACAAATAAAACACTGTTTTATATTAGCTTGTAAAATTGAATGCAAATCCTGCCTGAAGCCCAAATTAGTTAATAGAAAAGCACTTCAGTTTATTTTTTTATACTTACAAGATTGATATTCCTTTTAAAACTCATCTTCTATCAATAGAACAT
>NC_068987.1:12395654-12403154 GCF_001194135.2 Octopus bimaculoides | reverse complement strand
ATAGATTCCCAAAACTAAAACAGAGTGCGCCATCCTCCAACCACAAAAAATTACTGAAATGTTTTTGCTCTTTTTTTTGTGGCCCCCTCCAATTAATAAGGAAATGAAATAATAGAGAGTCAAGACTATTGAAACGGTTGCAAGATACAACGAAAATTTTAGGAAAATAAAAATAAGGAATAAGTGGAAATTTTACCGGTGTGTGTGTTAAATTTTAAGGCACAAAAAGAAAATGACTCTCCCCAGACACAACAGAATATGTTTCAACACACAAAGTCACATAAAGAATCTTGCAAACCAAATCCCAAAACGAAATAATAGAGTTTGCAGCTATAAAAATTTTTCTTTCTTCACAAGTTTGAGAAGTTTAATCTTTTAGCATTTAAACTGACCATATCTGGCCTAACTATTCTACTTGTCTTATGCTCAAACCAGCTAGCTCCTGGCTCTCACATCTACCCTAGAATGCTATTCTAAAAATAACCATTCATATCGAAATCTCAAAGCTACAAGACGATGCATGATTAATTAAAAACAATGTGAATAAATAAGTATTACATTTGTTGTAGTAATCTGAATGCTAAAGAGTTAAGACCATTTTGATTTTATCAACTATGACAATGAGCCTGACAGCTCTTCAGTTCTAACAGCAGCACAGCCACCCTATGAGAAACACTGAAGACTCTGACTGGTTAGATTAAGCTATCAATAAACTAGATAAAGAAAATGTACAGTTAATTCACTGTTTTAAGTAATTGGAGCTTGTTCAAATTTCCTTAGTAGCTTTGGGAAGGTAAATCATTTAGATGTTCCCTCTACAAGTCAAAACAATTTGACAGACATACATTTTAAGGTTTTTTGGAAAGGTAAATCCTTCTCAAAGCTATTGGTCATCTGAATTTGATAAGCATACATGCTGAGATTTTACCCAACATAAGAGTATGTACAATTCAGTGCCATCCATTTCCTGTTGAAATACACTGCCTGTGTTCCAATTAATTTGGGATGATATCATGTATTAATATTCTGCTTGTTTCAGTCATTGGATTGCAGCCATACTGTGATGCTGCCTTAAAGAGTTTAGTCAAACAAGTCAACCTCAATGTTTATATTGTTTGTGTCTGGTACTTATTCTATCAGGTTCACTTGCCAAACTGCCGAGCTATAGGGACACAAAGAAACTGACACTGGTTTTCAAGGAGTGGGAGGTGGGAACATAAACACTAACACACACACACACACACACACACACACACACACACACACATGCACACATGCACATACATGCATACATACGCACATATACACACATAGACACACAATGGGCTTTCACACGGTTTCTGTCTCCCATATTCACTCACAAAGCCTTGATTGGCCCAGACCTATATATAAAAGAAGCCACTTGCTCATAGTGCCATTAATGGGATCACATTGTGGAAACCAGCTTGTTGCAAAGCAAGCTTCTTAACAGAATAGTCATGAAAGGTGGTGAGTTGGCACAAAACGTTACACGCGGGGCGAAATGCTTAGCAGTATTTCATCTGCCGTTACGTTCTGAGTTCAAATTCCACCGAGGTCGACTTTGCCTTTCGTTCTTTCGGGGTCGATAAATTAAGTACCACTTACACACTGGGGTCGATGTAATCGACTTAAACCCTTTGTCTGTCCTTGTTTGTCCCCTCTATGTTTAGCCCCTTGTGGGCAATAAAGAAATAAGAATAGTCATGAACTTAATTATTATTGAGCTGTATTTGAAACAAATTAACATTCGATTTTAATGGAAGGTTTTAATTTAGATCACTTTAAAATAAGAAGTTTGTATTCTAAAATCGAGTAGAAGTGTTCTTGGACAGATTGGTATGAAAAGGGTTAAGACATGGAAACATTGTACAGTCAACAGATGTCTTATTAGCTTGCAGTACTATGTTCAGATTTTCATATGATCTCAGAGAATGTAAATCCTTTTGATGTTTTCTCTACAGGCCTTTAGAATTTGATCAACATACATTTCAAGGCTTTTCTGATATAAGAGTTTTATTATTTCAGTTGATGATAATCAGATTTTTGTTGTTCTTGATTTTTTGTTATCAAGAAAACGGTGCGACAAATTATTATAAGTCATTTGAAACTTCAATTTTAAAACAGAAAACATGAAACTTATCGAAACCGAACCAAATTCGATGACTGGCACCCGTGCCAGTGGATCGCTAACATCACGATCCGAGCGGGATCTCTGCCAGAGCAGCAGTCTCGCTTCTGTGCCGGTGTCATGTAAATAGCACCATTTGAGCACAATCGTTTCCAGCTTTGCCTTACTGACACTTGTGCTGGTGGCATGTGAACAAAACATTAGACTGACTCCTGTGCAGGTAGCACGTAAAAAACACCATTTGAGCATGGCCATTGCCAGTACCACCGGACTGGCTCTTGTGCCAGTGGCACGTAAAAAGCACCCACTACACTCTCGGAGTGGTTGGCGTTAGGAAGGGCATCCAGCTTTAGAAACTCTGCCAGATCAGACTGAAGTCTAGTGCAGCCATCTGGTTCGCCAGTCCCCAGTCAAATCGTCCAGCCCATGCTAGCATGGAAAGTGGACGATAAATGATGATGATGATGATGAAATAGGAATATTGAAATAACTACCGAAAAGCATGTATAAATGATCCATTGCAAACCACTTATAATTCATAATGGTGTTTTTATCAAAGAGTCTCATATAACTACAAGAAGCAGGATATCCTCAATTATATTAGTTTGAAGAGCTTCAAGAACTAATTATAGCATTACTATAATTAGCATAGATCTGACTGTGAGAATATACTAGCCTTGTTTCGATGTATGCTTGTCAATAAAGAGACTAAATTGTTTTGATGATGTTGTTTCTTTTCTATTTAATATTGACCAAGGAAAAGCTTTAAGGCTGCTTCAGTTTTTATATAATCTATTTAAATATGCAAGTGTGATGTCCTCTGAATGGTCATTTATACAAGGAGAGTTAACTATCTTCTCACCTGAATATACTTATTAATATGTGAGTCAAGGCGGTGAGCTGGCAGAAATGTTAGCACGCCGGGCAAGATGCCTAGTGGTATTTCGTCTGTCGTTACATTCTGAGTTCAAATTCTGCTGAGGTCGATTTTGCCTTTCATCCTTTCAGGGTCGATAAATTAAGTACCAGTTGTGTACTGGGGTTGATCTAATCGACTAGCCCTCTCCCCCAAAATGTTGAACCTTGTGCCTACAATAGGAAAGAATAATGTAGATATTCTAAGGTGGTAAGCTGGCAGAGTTGTTAGCATGCCAGGCAAAATGCTTAGTGGTATTTCGTCTGTCTTTAGTTCTGAGTTCAAATTCCACCAAGGTCGACTTTGCTTTTCATCCTTTCAGGATCGATAAATTAAGTACCAATTGTGTACTGGGGTCGATCTAATTGACTGGCCTCCTCCCCCAAAATTTAGGGCCTTGTACCTAGAGTAGAAAATATGTAAGTCTTTATTAAGGTGGTGAGCTGGTAGAATCATTAGCACACCAGACAAAATGCTTAGTGGCAGTTTGTCCATCACTACATTCTGAGTTCAAATTCTGCTGAGGTCAATTTTGCCATCCATCCTTTCGGAGTGGATGAAATAAGTACCAGTTGAACACTGGGATTCATATAAATTGACTTATCCCTTCCCTGAAATTGCTGGCCTTGTGCTAAAAATTTGAACTAATATGTTTGTTTTTATGTGTCACAAAGCAAAATCCAGCTATAAATAATCCTTTCTGTTGTAACTGGTACTTATTTCATTGACCCTGAAAGGCAAAGTTGACCTCGGCAGAATTTGAACTCAGAATGTCACAGCAGACAAAATACTGCTAAGCATTTTGCCTGGCGTGCTAAGGATTCTGCCAGTTTGCCGCCTCACCCAGCTATAATTAATAACTTATTGGGTTTAAGATCCCTTACATGGAAAATGGCACAAATATGCCTGCAGGACTCAAGCCATGGATTTTCTGTAACCCAAACAGACATGCTAACTATTACACAGAAGTAGATCCAGTCTTTCTTCCATCAAATTAGATGCCTTAATCTTAGCAGAAAAGAATAATTGTTCACATGTACAACATAAATATAGAAGCATTGGGAAATATGTAATAAGATTTTTTTAACATAATGTATTACAAACTATTGTTTATCACAGAATCCACTTTGACATGTGACATTTATAATATAAAGAAACTTGCTTATTTATTCTAAAATGCTTCTACAATTGCATTCTAAATATTTATTAATGCGTAGAGTCTTATGTATATTAATACTGTGTAAATCACAGTCAACAGAGCCTACAAAGAAGCATGATTTCTATAAAGAAAATATAAATTTCAAGGCAAGCAAACCAGTGTGTTGGAGATAGTTTTACAACAATTATGAAACTACTAATGCATCATGATATAAAAATGGTAAAATCTGATACAGCAAAATATCATTTGTTATATGTTGGGAAGTTGTGTAAAATTGCTGAGGAACGAAAAGTGAGAGTATCGAGTTCTTAATAGCATAGCGGCAGGATGAAACTCAATGCTTAGTCTCAAACATTTAAAGATTTTCAATGAAGAAACACACATATACATGTATATATACATGATGGGCTTTTTTGAGTTTCCACCTACCAAATCCACTCACAAGGCTTTAGTTAGCCTGGGGCTATAGTAAAAGACACTTGTCCAAGGTGCCACAGCATGGGACTGAACTCAGAACCATATAGTTGGGAAGCAAAGTTCTAATTTCATTATTGTCCACAAGGGACTAAACATAGAGGGGACAAACAAGGACAGACAAAGGTATTAAGTCGATTACATTGATCTCCAGTGCGTAACTGGTACTTAATTTATCGACCCCGAAAGGATGAAAGGCAAAGTCGACCTTGGCGGAATTTGAACTCAGAACGTAACAGCAGACAAAATACTGCTAAGCATTTCGCCCGGCGTGCTAACGTTTCTGCCATCTCACCGCCTTATCCTTATCCTTCCGCAGGGAAGCAAACTTCTTACCACACAACCATACTTACTCCTATGCCTTTTTTATGTATGTATTGGATTGTCCGGAAAGTTTGTGTCAATTCTTAAAGGAAAGAAAAAGATCAATAAATACTTGCCATTACATTTTTAATCAACCAAATATGAACCATTTTGTTGCACAATGTGTCTCCATCTTTCCTTTAACTTGAAAATACCCTCTTCCCAGAACTGAGGTGGTTTCATGGCAAATAAGTCGAAAGGTAAGCTACTATAAATCGGCACGAACTTTCCAGACAACCAAATATAAAGCATAACAGGGAAAACACTAACAAGGACAGTTTTGTTGGCTGGGATGCTCTCACTGCATCCACCTGCTGTTCTTCCCCTGTTTCTATTTCATCACTCATCGTTCTCTCGCTGATGATGATGGTAATGATGATGAAGATGATGGTGATGATGACAATGACAATGATGATGATATGTGAGTATGTATGTGTATGTATGTATGTATGTATGTTTGTATGTTTGTATATATGTAAGTATGTATGCATATATTGCATGTATATGTTTATACATATACTTACAAAATATGCATGTACATACCCCCCCCCCCAGGATTAGCAGCAGGAAAGGCATCGAGCCATAGAAAATTTGCCTCAAATACTCTACGTGTCATGTAAGCATGGAAAAGTGGATATTAAAATGGCTGTGATGATGATGCTGATGATGAAGATGACTACAATGATGATGATGATGATAATGGTAATGATGATGATGACAATGATGATGATAATGATTCTGTGTGTGTATGTATGTATTATGTATGTATATGTTTATACATATACTTACAAAATATGCCCGTGCATACTCACACACATACACATAGACACACACATCCATGCGTACATATGTATAAATACGCATTAAAATTAGCAGCTTGTTTACATGGACAACACAGACAAAGAAGTGAGTGCACAGTACTACATCATCAGAGCAAATCTTATGAAGGAATCTCATTTATCACAACAATAAGTGATGGTAAACAACAATACTACATAATTATTATAGCAAAAAAATATAACCCAAAAAATTGTTAATAAGCTACATACCAACTCTGTCTGAAGCGTGTGTTACAAGATTAATTTAGATTCTACCATTATAGCAGTGCATGAAGACTATGGAAGTTATTCTGAATCAAAGAGAATACACAAACCGAAAGAAAAAAAAAAGAAAGCAATAGACAGGCAACAAGGAGAACACTAATTGAGGTTTTATAACGAGCAATTATCTAATGTATAACCTTTGACATCTGCCTGACATGCTGATTTTCACATGAGACTGCATCTGGCAGAATAGCGAAAATCAAAAACCTATGTTGTGTACTTTTAAACTAAGAAGATGAAGAGGAAAATGAATGAAGGAATCTAAAGTAGGTCTTGAGAAATATGCATGAGCTTTGCATGTGGGAAAATGAAAGCATGTTTTGGACATTTGTTGTCAATTTGTTGTAGAATAGAATACGAATTCCAGATACAAATTATTTGCATCTCATTTATCTGTATCTTATACGCTCTGTGTCGAGTCACAATGGCCCAGTGGTTAGGGCAGCAGACTCGTGGTCATAGGATCGCGGTTTCGATTCCCAGACCGGGCTTTGTGAGTGTTTATTAAATTAAAACACCTAAATCTCTATGAGGCTCCAGCAGGGGGTGGTGGCGAACCCTGCTGTATTCTTTCACCACAACTTTCTCTCACTCTTACTTCCTGTTTCTGTTGTACCTGTATTTCAAAGGGCCAGCCTTGTCACTCTCTGCATCACGCTGAATCTCCCCGAGAACTACATTAAGGGTACACATGTCTGTGGAGTGCTCAGCCACTTGCACGTTAATTCCATGAGCAGGCTGTTCCGTTGATTGGATCAACTGGAACCCTTATCGTCGTAACTGATGGAGTGCAACGATATGCTTTATCTTATATTTGTCTCAGTCATTGGACTGTGGCCATACTGGGGCACTACCTTGAAGGGTTTCAGTTAAATAAATAGTATCTGGTACATTTTTCTTTTTTATTTTTGTAAAGCCTGGTACTTATTCAGTTAATCTCTGTTGTCAAACTGCTGAGTTGCAGGGACATAAATAAACCAACACCAGTTGTCAAGTAGTAATGATGTGGGGAGAAGGCAGACACACATACACATGGGCATGTACACACATGGGCATGTACACACATGGGCATGTACATGCATGCACAAATACATGCACACATGCAGATGGGCTTCTTTCAGTTTTTGTTTACCAAATCCACACACAACACTTTGATTGTCCTGGGGCTATAATGGAAGACACTTGCTTAACACACAACACATATATATATACATATATATGTGTGTATATATATATATATATATATATATATATGTAGGTATGTGTGTGTCAGTGTGTCTAAGTATGAATGTATATACATATATATATGAGTCTACACATACATAAATGAAAGGCA
>NC_068987.1:12391114-12395424 GCF_001194135.2 Octopus bimaculoides | reverse complement strand
GTGTGTGTGTGTGTGTGTGTGTGTGTGTCTGTGTGTGTGTGTGTGTGTGTGTGTGTGTGTGTGTGTTTGTATGTATGTATTTATGTATGTATACTCTCTTTTATTCTTTTACTTGTTTCAGTCATTTGACTGCGGCCATGCTGGAGCACCACCTTTAGTCGAGCAAATCGACCAGGATTTATTCTTTGTAAGCCTAGTACTTATTTTATCGAGGTCTTTTGCTGAACCGCTAAGTTATGGGGATGTAATCACACCAGCATCGGTTGTCAAGCGATGTTGGGTGGACAAACACAGACGCACAAACATACACAAGCACATACATATATACAATGGGCTTCTTTCAGTTTCCATCTACCAAATCCACTCACAAGGTTTTGGTCTACCTGAGGCTATAGTAGAAAACATCAAACAACAGACATATTAAACACAAGATCAGAAATAATTTGTAAATGTCATCATAAAAACAAATTCATTTTGACAAGCTACAACAGAATTTTCCAGACAAATTTTTTAGACAAATTAAAACACTAGAAACACTGGAATTTTGTAGGCCACCACCAGTGCTGATGCAAGATTCTAATGCTGGCTTAGTAACCCAAAGTATTTGTACCAAATAATCAGAGGCAGCTTGATAAATATTACTGTTTAGTTGTTGCCAAATGTTTTTGGCACTACTGTGTTGTACTAAACAGTATTCTCTTTTCAGCTCAAAGGTTTTAGAAATTTCACTTTGACAGCTGCTCTTATAGTTATTGCTAAAGATAATGCTGTTTTTTTATGATTGAATAGACCCACAGTCAAATATATTCTTGCTGCAATCACCTGCTCCACAACATAATTTGGTACTTGAATGTTCATTAAAGGTTATCACAAACCTCTTGATGAGGCATTATACTTTTCTAATTAACTTTTCTAATAAATGCCATGAAAGTGTGATTAAATGTTCAGAATTCTCTTGCTTTAGTGTTTCCTTATTTTTAACTTTGTCATCTTTATCATCCAGTGACAAATATTGCAATGGAAAATTTGATACATAATTAACATGGTATGTGCATACACATACCATTCCCCTCACACACATCCACATTGCATTCTTTCTTTAAAAACCTTGGACATTGCTGGTGAAGTGGTCATCCCTGTAGATGTTAATCTCACAAACACTAACTTCCTAGATGTCACTGTGGGCCCAAAAACCTCTGTGTTCCCTATTCCACAAATCAAATTAATCCCTAAATTACATTCTCCTGTACATATTCCTTAAGTTCTCACACCTATCCATTAATGAACAAATTTTACAGGATTCATTCTTGTGCTACAACAATGGCCCTTCGTAGAAATGGTGTATAGTCTAGTGGTTCAGATGTTACACTCATGAAAGTAAGGTCATGGGTTCAATACCCAAACCAGATGATGCATTGTGTTTGTAAGCAAAATACTTCATTTCATGTTCCTTCAGTTCAATCAGCTATAAACGAACTTGAGCAATAGCTGGGAAGTTAACCTGTGAGGGACTAGCTTCCTTTTCATATGGTAGGGTTCTAATCTCAGTCACTTATACACTATGAAAACCAATCTAAGCTCTGGCCTTATGAGTCCTAGGGTTTGTAACAGACAGACCCTTGCCAAAAGACCCCCAAAAGGAGCCCAGAATGGTCAGGGATGTTCAATGTTTGCATATACATTATCAATTTTATACACACCAGCATAATTTAATCTAAATCTCTTCTAATTTAATTCTAGCCTGGCAACCTCTGACACAAATCACTAAATGCTTGCTCCCTGGTTTCTATTTCAGAACAAGTATTTTGGGTTTAGTTCAAACTGTCTGGGATATTCTTCAGTGAGAAGACAACTCGAGAGTCTTTGTCTGACAATCCCTATAGTTTTAAGTGGAGCACTATGTTTTGGAACACATAAGCCTCTTTAGGAGGCTTCTTGGAGACAAAATATTGACCGTTCCAATTTTGTAAACACATTTTAAATGGCACGTCCTCCTTCTATCCCTCTACCCTTCTCCCCACCACCATCTTCATTTACTGCTAACTTTTCAGTTCTTGCAGAGGTCAAGAGGAATTTGTTGAGACAGATTTTCTATGACCAGATGACCAGATGCTCTTCCAGTCACCAGCCCTCACCTGCTTCCAAGCAAACTGATATTTCACCATGGCCAGGACATGGTTATTTATTTTTTCCTTAGAAACATATAACATCGCTTGTATGATGGTGATGCCCATCTACAAATATCATATGTTGTCAAGGCAAAAGTACACATGCAACCACTCACACACAGCCACTCACACACACACACACACACACACACACACTCACACACACACACACATACATACACACACAAAGGACAATAATATATATTGCCATTTCAATGTCAATGGAAAACTATTTTCTTTTATATTTAGATTACTTCAGCTATTAATGGAAGTAAACTACAGGAAGAAAAAAATAAGCACACACAATGCTGACTGTCTGTTGTATATTGATGTATAAATAGAAAGATATCATTTAATGTCTTTATTTCTGTCAATATAATGAACAATGTAAAGGGCAGGAAATAGAATTACAGAAACATTAAAACACTACAGGGCTGAATACTTGCAATGTCTGAGTTTTATCTTCTTATTTTCTTGGTTCAAACTGTTGCAGACAATTTTACTTTTCCAGACGTGTCTGTATGGTTAAGGAGCTTGCTTCCCAACCATGTAGTCTTGGGTTCTTTGTCTCTCTGCATGGCACCTTGGGCAAATGTATTCCAGTAAGGCTCTGGCCAACCAAAGCCTTGCGAATGAATTAGGCAGATGGAAACTGAAAGAAGCTCATCTGATCGAAATACAGGAGTAGAAAAACAGCCAACAACTGATGAAGGATCGTTCTTTATGCTGTTAGTCTTATTTTCCATTTGTGTCTTTCGTTGTTCGAAAAAACAGTTCATATTCCATGTACTCGTACTTTGTACTTTTTGTTGTTTATGTTTTGTGACGTCCTGTGCCCACATATGCATATGTATGTATAGATGTAAGTATGTACATATACATATGTATATATGCATATATATATATATATATATATATATATATATATATATATATATATATAGTAATAATAACAATAAAAATTGTTGGATGGAATTTACAAACATTTAATGCATCGCTACGTGCATTTCCACAAATCAAATGTCTCTGGAAATGCACATAGCAATGCATTAAATCTTTATAAATTCCATCCAACAATTTTTATTGCTATTATTGCTATATTTATCCAACATAATATTGGTACAGCTTGATGGAATCCTCCAAAAACTGGTTCACCAGTCAGCATCAGTAGATTGTGGCCAGCATAATTTAATATCTCTATTACTCTTTTACTCTTTTACTTGTTTCAGTCATTTGACTGCGGCCATGCTGGAGCACTGCCTGTAGTCGAGCAAATCGACCCTAGGACTTACTCTATGGAAGTTATGGAGAAGTCTGCTATCCCAGGTTTGTGGTAAGCAAAGTGAGGTACTGTAAGGATAACAGCTGGAGGAATAATGGTTCAGGTAAGGGGGGTTAAATTAAGGGAGATGGTTATGCAGACAGCATACTTCAGATGAGCTGAAGCAAAGAATTATTTAATAGTACATGCATCTACACGTGCTGGTATGCAAACAAATATACAAATAAAAACAGAAGAAGAAGGAAAAGAGAGATTAAGAAGAAGAAAATGAATATATTCTCTGAGATTTATGAGTTTGCTTCCTCAGAAATGCCTAGGAGTCAAGCTTTACAATTTGATTGACAAGCTTAAGAGATTTAATATTTGTCATAGGCAACTTGTTTTCTCCTCAGTCAATGTCAAAACATTGATCATTAGTATTTCTGTGCAATCAGTACATGGTCTTTTATCTTCTATTTTTCATTTTTTAGTTTTTATCTTTTACTTGTTTCAGTCATTAGACTGTGGCCATGCTGGAACACTGTCTTGTGCGGAAATTTTAGTCAAAAGAATTGCCCGTGGTACTTATTTTGATCCTTCTGATTTGGCGGGCGCCACTTTTTATTCATGTTTTATTTAGTGTGTTTTCTACTGAAAGTGGTGTAATGGGATCTTTTCCCTTGAATAAAATTAGTGCCGTTGCTTGTCAACAACAACTATCGGCAGTACTAAGAAAACAAGTGGTGCCCACCAAATCAGAAAGATCCCTTATTTTTCTTCTTTTAATAAGCCTAGTACTTGTTCCATCGTTCTCTTTTGCCGAACCATGTAAACACACCAACACCAGTCGTCAGGCAGTGGTGGGGAACAAACATGCATGC
>NC_068987.1:12389423-12390647 GCF_001194135.2 Octopus bimaculoides | reverse complement strand
ATATATATATATATATATACATATATATGTGTGTGTGTACACATTGTTTGTGGTGGTGGTGATGGTGGTGACGATGACAATGACGATATGATGATGATGATGATGATGATGATGATGATGACACTACATGAAGTGAGAAAGGCACAATTTCATCCATTATCGCCATTTCACTGATAACCTAAGCTTGTATGCTGTGCACAGACAACCAGCTTGAGAGTTTACTGAACACCATCAAACAGTTTAGCGGAGGATTTTAAGATGTGCTTTGGACAGAAGAAATGCAATAAAATGACAATAAAATGAAGCTGAATTGACCCTTGAAACATATAAAATTGAACCGCAGAGAAGGTAATATGAGTGCTGGATAGTTCTGTGCTCTCAAGATATTTTAATGTAGATGAGAGTAACTCTGCATATGCCAGCTGCACAAACAACAATGGAAATTGGGCCTTCGTGCGGGTGACACGTAAAAGCACCCACTACACTCTCAGAGTGGTTGGCGTTAGGAAGGGCATCCAGCTGTAGAAACTCTGCCAAATCAGATTGGAGCCTGGTGTAGCCATCTGGTTTCACCAGTCCTCAGTCAAATTGTCCAACCCATGCTAGCATGGAAAGCGGACGTTAAACGATGATGATGATGATGATGATGATGATGAAAGAAATCAAAGATTGTTAAAAAAAAAAAAACGGAAAAAATTGTCATTTAATGTTCACTTCTCCATGCTCACGTGGGGCAGACGGAATTTGTTGAGACAGGTGTTTCTATGGGGTGATGGTCTTCTTATTGTTGATGCTTACATGTTTCCAAGCAAGGAAATATTTTCCTGTAGCTAGTTTGACTTGTTTTTGCATGGGAGTCTGGAAACAAACAGCCTTCTTTCTAACCCTAATGATGATGATGATGATCATGGTGATGATTGTGATGCTCATTTACAACCATCAAGTGATCTTGAGACTAGAAAGGTACACACAAACATCATCATCATCATTGTTTAACGTCTGCTTTCCATGCTGGCATGGGTTATACATATTCATACACACACGCTACGTGCACATGCGCACATACTCAGATACATACCAACATACATACATACATATATATAACAGGCTTCGTTCAGTTTCCGTCTACCAAATTCACTGACAAGACTTTGGTCTGCCTGAGGCTACAGCAGAAGACACACACACACACACACACACACACACACACACACACACACACACACA
>NC_068987.1:12386003-12389413 GCF_001194135.2 Octopus bimaculoides | reverse complement strand
ACACACACACACACACACACACACACACACACACACACACACATGCACACACATGTGGCACAGTGTTTCCATCTACTCAATTCACTCACAAGGTGATGGTCAGCCTGAAGCTATAGTAGAAAACGTCCATCGAAGGTACCATACAGTGGGACTGAACACGAAGCTACGTGGTTACAAAGTATGCTTCTTAACCATGCAATCACTGTAAAAATATGGGACCTTTTGCAAACAGGCAGGCCACACATGGCAGGCAGTAGACATGACATCATTATCTTTGGTAAAAATGGAAACAGAACATTAAAATTATCGACACAGCAAATGCCAAATAACTAAAACATTGTGCAGAAACAAGCTGCAGAAACAAGCAGGAAAGCTAAGAAATACCACTGACCTGACTGTTGGACTAAAAGCATTATTGCAGTTAATGAATGCATCTGTCATCTTATTTGTAGTTGGCACCACCACCAGAGTGATACACAACCATTAATGTCAGGGCATTGACAAATAAACATACCGAAAGTAGGAAAATAGCAATACTTGAGTATAACAATGTTATCGTTGATAGCATTATCAGAGCATTCTGACAGCGTTTGTTTGCCTGAACATTTTTTCTTTTTTCATTAACCCTGAACATTTCTGTACATGTTTTTCTATTAAACAAAAATTCTTGTTAACCTGTCTATGCATCTATGCATGTTCTCCAATTCTTGTTCCAAGACAAGAAACAATTGAAAACAAGTAATAATAATAACAATAATAATAATAATAATAATAATAATAATAATAATAATAATAATAATAATAATAATAATAATAATGTTGTTGTTGGCACTCCGTCACTTATGACGTCGAGGGTTCCAGTTGATCCGATCAACGGAACAGCCTGCACGTGAAATTAACGTGCAAGTAGCTGAGCACTCCACAGACACGTGTACCCTAAACGTAGTTCTTGGAGATATTCAGCGTGACACAGTGTGACAAGGCTGACCCTTTGAAATACAGGCACAACAGAAACAGGAAGTAAGAGTGAGAGAAAGTTGTGGTGGAAGAGTACAGCAGGGTTCGCCACCATCCTCTGCCGGAGCCTCGTGGAGGTTTAGGTGTTTTCGCTCAATAAACACTCACAACGCCCAGTCAGGCAGTGGCTTTCATGGCTTCTCATCTAAACTGACTGAAAGTGTTATCATGTACATTGTTTTGTCTTGGTATAAAAGATGGGCTACAGCAAATATTCTGCTCAATACCACAGATTTGCTTGTCAGTTATTTGACCCTAACCAGTTGAGCATGTCCCTTAGTGACTAAAGATATGTGCATTTCTGATCATGAGCATCATAGCTATGTGTTGAGTGGAATTCTTTGGGGTTTGAATAATTCACCTTTGGAAACATGGGTGTTTTGTTCATCATCCTTAAACAAACCTTATTCAAGGACCTTTTGAGCAGGATGGGCTACTCAACCTGAAAAAAATTCTAACTGGGCCCCACCTGCAAGGTTGTGCGCTATGTATCTTGATATAAGATCACAATGTTGCGCACATGTGGTTGTGATGCATGTGCCTGGTGTACCTTTATCAGACGGGTAGTCATGATGGGTATATTGGGCTTCGTATAATTGTACCCCATGTCACTTTGATGGCATGTGCTGCTCTCTCACTCAATAATAATAATAATAATAATAATAATATTAATAATAATAATAATGATAATAATAAAGACAACAATGATGACAAAAAAAAGCACCAACAATGATTGACATTTGTTGAACCGTTGTATTAATAGTTCCATTTCCTTCTTGATTCTCATTGCAACAACAATTGAGCTGAGAATATTTCAGAAGCATATACCCATTTCCTGTCTCCAATCAACTCATTGATAACAGAACACTTGTTTAGCAATAATATATTTCCTTTATTATGTTGTTTTGTAATGGAATGAGGTAGTTGCAACTATATAACGATGGCAATTAATAATTTTCGCAGGATACACTATAAACATGCAATGCATTGAAATAGCTGAACCTAAACTAAAACTGTAAATTGATAATAATTTTCAGAAGAAATTGCATGATGAAAATGCAAATACATGGTAATGTCAAAATCAATGGGATGTCCAGATCTGGAGAGACTATAGATTCAGCGTGAATTGTGTTTCATTGTTTAGTAAAACCAAATAAGATTAAATTATAAGTCACTGAGAGCAAAATTTTCAATCCATTTTAGATATTTCCAAATCTTAACATCTTATATTAATTAATTTATTAATTCATTTATTTATTCATTTATTTATTTATTTATTTATTCATTTGCACATTTATTACAAAGCAGCGAATCAGCAAAATTGTTACCATGCCAGGTAAAATACTTAATAGCATCTTATTTGTCTTTACATTCTGAGTTCAAATTCCACTGAGGTTGACTATACTCTTCAGCCTTTAGGGGTCAATAAAATAAGTAGCAGTTGAGCATTGGGGTCGATGTAATCAACCAGTCCGATCCCCCAAATTTCAGATCTTGTACCTTTGGTAGAAAGGAGGCACAGGGGTGGCTGTGTCGTAAGTAGCTTGCTTACGAACCACATGGTTCCGGGTTCATTCCCACAGCATGGCATCTTGGGCAAGTGTCTTCTACTATAGCCTCGGGCCGACCAAAGCCTTGTGAGTGGATTTGGTAAACAGAAACTGAAAGAAGCCTGTCGTATATATTTGTGCATATATATATATATATATATATGTGTGTGTGTGTGTGTATGTGTTTGTCCCCCCAACATCACTTGACAACCAATAGTAGTGTATTTACCTCCTCATAACTTAGCAGTTTGGCAAAAGAGACTGATAGAATAAGTACTAGGCTTACAAAGAATAAGTCCTGGAGTTGATTTGCTCAACTAAAAGTGGTGCTCCAGCATGGCCGCAGTCAAATGACTGAAACAAGTAAAAGAGAGTAAAAGAATAAAAAAGTATTACTATTAAAGCCGAGCTGACAGAATTGTTAGCACACTGAACCAGAACCTCTTGATTCACGCCTGTATGATTTCGATCTCATCTAGAAGCAGTTGTTGAAACTGAAGGTGGCTTTATTGAATAACATTATAGAAAAGAAGGTTTATTCTTATCCTCATAGTATTTTGTGATAAATAAGGTTATTATCTGTTATTATATAGCTGTTTTTTTATAAACATAAATCTGTCCTCAAATATCTTATGTACCCTGTATATACATGTATATATATATAAACAATATATGAGTATATGCATATATATGTACGTGTATGTATATACGTTCATCTACATGTACATATAGATACATAACTGGGTACATGACGTGGCAAAAGAACAAGGACAAAATGGTAAACAAGGTGCAACAAACAAGCAGGCCACATAGAAACATCTCCTTCATCATATATTGATAGGA
>NC_068987.1:12384096-12385175 GCF_001194135.2 Octopus bimaculoides | reverse complement strand
TGTGTGTGTGTGTGTGTGTGTGTGTGTGTGTGTATATATATACCCATACCAGCATGGAAGGCATATGTTAAACAATGATATTTATACATGAAGGGTGCTGATAAGTTCTTAACTCTAAAGGTATCATGAGAGGCCTGGCTTCCAGCCCAACCTTCCGAGTTCTTTTACAGGGCTTAGAAAAACTGAAGGAATGCTACAATAAGTGTGAGAATCCAAGAAGGGAATATGCTGAATAAAATTGTAATTGACTGATCCTTCCGAATTTTCTTTTACCCAAAGATTTAAACTTTTCAGTACCTTATCGTGTGCATGTGTGTGCATGTGTGTGCATGTGTGTGTGTATATGTGTGTTTGTGTGTGTGTGCCTTTGTGTCTGTGCTTGTCTCCACTACAATCACTGGATGACAAGTGTTGGTTTGTTTACATCTCTGTAACGTAGTGGTTCAGCATAAGCATCAGTGGAATAAGTATCAGAGTTTAAAAAAAAAAGGAGTACAAAGAAATGTGTGTGTGTGTGCGTGTGTGTGTGTGTGTGTGTGCATGTGTATCTATACATCTATCATTTGTGTTTGTTTCCCACCATTTCTTTACAACCAGTGTTGGTTTGTTTGCATCCTCATAACTTAAGCAGTTCAACAAAGAGACCGGTAAAATAAGTCACCAGGTTTTAAAAAGGTGAAAAAAGTACTGAGATCGATTTGTTCAAACTAAACCCTACAAGGTGCTGCACCAGCATGGCCACAGTCAAATGACCGAAACAAGTTAATAGATAATCTCAGCGAAATCTTCACCATGCAAACCCATTATGGTGTTCATTATATACACAAACAACTCTATTTACAGCTGAGACACATTTGTATATTTGGACTTGTAATCAAGTACTTTTAACATTATTTTCCCATTATGCTACCATGGCAACTTCCATGTTATTTGTCCAGCTATACATTCTTTTTTCCAGCTATCAACTGAGATATCAAGAGACTATAGAAGCATTCTGTGCATGTATATATATATATATACATATATATATATACATATATATATATACATATATATATACATATATATATATATATATA
>NC_068987.1:12368874-12383811 GCF_001194135.2 Octopus bimaculoides | reverse complement strand
ATATATGCATGTATATATATATATATATATATATATGTGGGGGGGTGTATATGTATATGTACATGTTTAGATATATTGAGATAGATAGATAGATAGATAGATAGATAGATAGATAGATAGATAGATAGATGGATTGATAGAGATATATCAGTATAAATTTACACATATTCATATGCATAAATGCATGTGTGTGTGTGTGTGTGTGTGTGTGTGTGTGTGTATACATATGCTAGCATGGAAAGCGGACGTTTGCGCATACAGAAATTGTAATATGGTAAACAATTAGGAAATATGATGTGCGATTATTGTATAAACAGCTTATTGTGCTTGTGTCTAATATGTCATCAATGTCATGTAACATATTTATTGAATAGCTCATATGTCTATTGGGCACTTATGTGCTCATGGTTAGAATCATTATTATTTACAGCTCACAATATTTCTAACAGGAATATCAGAAATTTGATCTCTCATAATGTTTATGTGTCAGGCACAATGAGTTAATCAAATTAAACATGCACACCCACGTCTTTATGTATGCATGTATGTATGCATGTATATATATATATATACATATATATAGATATAGATAGATACATAGATACATAGATACATACATACATATATACACACATATACATATATATGTATGTATGTATGTATTTATGTATGTACCTATCTATCTATCTATCTATATATCATCATCATCATCATCATCGTTTAACGTCCGCTTTCCAAGAAGGCTGCACTAGGCTCCAATCTGATCTGGCAAAGTTTCTACAGCTGGATGCCCTTCCTAATGCCAACCACTCCGAGAGTGTAATGGGTGCTTTTTATATGCCACTGGCATGGGAGCCAGTCAGGTGGCACTGGCAACAATCACTCTCAAATTGTGCCACTGGCACGTTTGCCAATCAGGTGGTACTGTCATCAGCCACGACAACGATTTCACTTGCCTCAACAGATCTTCGCAAACACAGTTTATTGGCCAATGATTGAAGGGTACTCTTAAATGGGCTGGTTATGCTGCACTAGCATAGGTCGAGGATATGGTCTCACTTGGATTGCCAGGTCTTCTCAAGCACAGCATATCTCCAAAGGTCTCAGTCACTTGTCATTGCCTCAGTGAGGCCCAGTGTTCGAAGGTCATGTATGTATGTACATATATATATATATATATATATATATATATTTATTTATATAAGGGCATTACTATACAATAATGCCTCACGCTATGAGGGACTCTAAGGTCAGACTACCATAAAAAACACATTTTTGAATTTGGTCAGTCAGGTCCATCGCCTGGGATGTGGGAGTTTCTGAGTTCATTATCAGGCAGACAGTGCATGAAGACATTCGGTATTCCTCATACAAGATGAGAACGGGCCAATTTCTATCCCAAGCCATCAAAGACAAGAGGAAAGACTGTGCTATGAAGCTTTCGAACAAACTCAAGCATCCCCTCCAGCTGCACATTCTTTGGCTTTTTCAGAGGAGAAAAATTTCTACCAGGATCAGATGGTGAACACAAAGTACAACCGTTGGCTTGCCATGCCCTCAAAAAATGTACCAAAAGTGATAAAAATCAAATGTCCAGTCAACATCATGGTGTTTGGAGTGATCACTCGTGATGGTGATGTTATGCTTCCACTCATCTTCTTCCCACACTCAACATGGAGGCCTACATCAAGTGCCTGGAGGAGGTGGTGCTGCCCTGGGTCAAAAGGGTGGCTGCTGGAAGACCCTATATCTGGCAACAGGACTCTACATCATGCCACACAAGCAGGGAGACTCTGTCATGGCTGTCAGATAATTTCTGCGACCACATTACCCCTAACATCTGGCCACCTAACTCCCCAGACTGCAACCCCCTTGATTACAATACCCTTAAAACCAGAAACTTTACAACATCCTCTCATATGTAAATATTTTCTTCAATGGTTTGTTTTTGTGTATGTATACAGATCCTATTTGAAAGCTGATAAAATGTGAGAGTCTTGTGGAAGACAAACATAGATTTACTTTATTATGGCTACGTTGTAATTGTTACATTATAAGCCTACTGATAATATCCATTTTTTGTGTCAATACTTTATACATCTAAACCAAATGAATGCTTATATTGATATTTTAAAAATCCTTTACATACAGCTACAAAAATTAATTGTTTTAGATTGCAGAGGAATTTAAGTCTGGAAAACATATGTTCAGCAAAGTTTATCAGGTGTCAGACAAAACTATTTTAATTACTCCATACACACATGAATGTGTGTGTGTGAGAGAGAGAGAGAGAGAAAGAGAGAGAGAGAGAGAGAGAGAGAGAGAGAGAGAGAGAGAGAGAGAGAGAGAGAGAGAGAGAGAGAAGGAATGAGTAAATATATTATATCACGTTTCCAGAGCAAAATTTTGGAAAACAAATTTTTTCAAACTTCCAGCTTTTTCAAGTTTTCAATATTTAAATGAAAATATCAAATGTTGAGGTGAAAATTTTAAGTTGAAATTAACAACAACAACAACAATAACAACAACAATAGTAATAATAATCCTTTCTATTATGGGCACCAGGCCTGAAATTTTTGCATTGGGCACTACCAACAGCACTGAATCCCAGGGCTTGTCTGGTACTTATTTCATAAGACCCCAAAAGGATAAAAAGCAAAGTTGGCCTCAGCAGAATTTGAACTCAGCATAATAATAACAACAAGAGCACACAGAGAACTCAAACCTCTGCCAAGGCAACATCAATGACCTCTCAACGATTAGCCAGAGATGATTTTTAAAATGAGAATATCTGAAATAAACTCGACTTCTTTCACAAGAGAGAATACTAAAAATGAACCTGACTGCTCTCAATAATTAAGTAAAAAAAAAAAATAAAATCGGAAAAATAATCCAGAATCCTTGTTCAATACCGAGATCAATCCCAAAATCTAATCAGTTTGTGCCAGTCACGTGGCCAAACATCCCTGAAAATTTCATCCGAATCCATCCAGCAGTTCTTGAGATATCTTCTCCATGGACAAACAAACACGACTGAAAACAATACCTCCGCCTTCGCTAAGGCAGAGGTAATGATGATGATGAGGAGGATGATGATGATGAGGATGATGATGATGAGGATGATGATGATGATGAGGATGATGATGATGATGAGGATGATGATTTCCTTTGGATTTGGATAATTCACCTCTGGAAACATAGGTGTTTCGTTCAACATCTTTAAGCAACCCATACTCAAGGACCCTTTGAGTGCGAGGGGCTACTCCACCTGAAAAAATTCTAACTGGGCCCCACCTGCAAGGTCATGCGCTATTTATCTTGATACGAGATCACCATGTCATGCACATATGGTTGTGATGCATGTGCCTCATGTACCTTTATCAGACGGGTAGTCATAACGGGTATATTGGGCTTTGTATATTTTACCCCAGTGTCACTTTGATGGCATGCACTGCTCTCTCACTCAATAATAATAATAATAATAATAATGTTTTCTACAATAGACACAAGGCCAGCAATTTCAGAGCAGGGGTGGGGTAAGTCGATTGCATCAACTCCAGTGTTCAAGTGTTTCTTATTTTATTGATCCCAAAAGGATGAAAGGCAAAGTTGGCCTCAGCAGAATTTGAACTCAGTACATAAAGTGGGACAAAATTCCATCAAATATTTTTGCCTGGCATGCTAACCATTCTGCCAGCTCGCTGCCTTTGCAATAATAACAATAACGGTGGCTTCAAATTTTGATACTGGACCAGCAATTTTGGGGGTGGGGGTACTCAATTAGGTTGACCCCCAATGCTCAATAGGTGCTTATTTTAATGACCCCTGAAAGGATGAAAGGTAAAGTTTACCTCGGTGGAATGCCTGGCATGCTAACAATTCTGCCTTAATAATAATAATAATAATAACAACAACAACAACAACAACAACAACAACAACAACAATAATAATAATACTAATAATAATAGTAATAATAATAATAATAATAACAATAATGATAATAATAATCCTAAAAGCACAAGGCCTGAAATTTGTAGGGAGGAGAGTAATCGATTTTCATCGATCTCAGTGTTTCACTGGTACTTATTTTATAGACCTCAAAAAGATGAAGGGTAAAGTCGACCTTGGTGGAATTTGAACTCATAACAAGAAGATGGACGAAATGCCGTTAAGCATTTCACCTGACGTGCTGACGATTGTGCCAGCTCGCTGCCTAATAATAATAATAATAAATAAGAAGAAGCCTTTCTACTGGAAGCACACAAGGCCCCAAATTTGGGGAAAGGGATTAAATCAATCACATTGACCCCAGTGCGTAACTGGTACTTATTTAATAGACCCCCCGAAAGGATGAAAGACAAAGTCGACGGCGGCGGAATTTGAACTCAGAACGTAGCGGCAGACAGAATACCTATTTCGTTATTGCCCACAAGGGGCGAAACATAGAGGGAACAAACAACAACAGACGAACGGATTAAGTCGATTACATCAACCCCAGTGCGTAACTGGTACTTAATTTATCGACCCCGAAAGGATGAAAGGCAAAGTCGACCTCGGCGGAATTTGAACTCAGAACGTAACGGCAGACGAAATACCGCTAAGCATTTCGCCCGGCGTGCTAACGATTCTGCCAGCTCGCCGCATAACAACAACAACAACAACAACAACATCGATAATAATAAACAATAATATCAAGACGTGAAATAAACATTTTGTCAATAAAATTCATGCGTGATCAAATTAATTATTATTACTATTTTCGGTTTTGTTTTAGAATACCCAAATTTAACAAAATAAAAAAAATAATAATTTTCTCAACTCATTATGGATTCAAAATAGCCACTGTTCTTCTTTTACATACATAGTTTGCTCGATATAATTTTAAAACAGATGCATTTTTAGATTTGGCTGTTATATAAATAGCATTGTCATTCCTTCCCTCCGTTTTTCTTCACATTTTCCTAACCCTATCCCCCACCTCACACACACACACACGTACGTACGCATGCATGCATGCATACATACAGACACAGAGCGAGACACACACTCACACACACACACACACACACACACACACACACACCCTACTAGTTTATCTTAGTTTTGATAGTTGGTAACTGTTTATGTATATTCTCTACCAGCTGGTAAGAAGAACAAGAAAGTAAAAAAAGGGATGCGAAGAGAAACAGAAACAAGTTGAATAAGATAATAACAAATTGTAATATTAACCTACCTCTGTTGCTTTACTTTGCAAAAAACAACTAATTTTTGCCTCTCACAGGAACATGTTTACCAGCTAAATTCTCTTGGAGTCCTGTCGATATAAATTTTTATAGCTACAGAAAGAATTCGTGAAAGTGTGTGAGTAAAAGTGTGTCTGCCTGTACCACATTAATATTATATTTGCACATTAGTACAGACAAAAAAGAAGAAAATAAAACTCATTTGAGTAGGGGGAATGACGATGAGGTCCTTGTGATATTCAGTTTATTTTCTAAGAGTACGTGTATAATTGTGTGTTTGGGTGTGTTTGCGAACGAGTGTCTTTACTTTTTTATCTGTTTAAGTGTGTATATTGTTTATCTGCGTGTGTATGTGTGAAATTTGGAGTATATTGGACTGCTAGCGATGTAGCAGGAATGCTTTTGAGATAACTTGCATGAATAGGTGTGACTGTAGATGAAGCGGACATCAGAATTATAACAACTTCCAGTTCGTGTGTTTGATGTAGGTACATCGAAGTATGAATACAACTGTCTGTCAATTTATTATGAATGGAGAGATGATACGAGAGCAAAGAAGTTGTGTGTGTAATTATGTGTGCATTTTTGTGTGTGTGTATGTATGGATGGATGGTTGGCTGTGTATGTATGTATGTATGTATGTGTATATACACACACATACACATTTTATGTGTGAGTGAGGTGTGTATACACATACATATATGCACTTATCTATGTTATGTGCATGATGACATACACATGATATATATACATGTATATATATATTGAGAGAGAGAGAGATACATACATACATGCATACACATATCATCATCGTTTAACATGTTTTCCATGCTGGCATGGGTTGGATGGCTTGACAGTAACTGGCAAAGCCAGGGACTGCACCAGGGGCTGCACCAGGTTCTATAATCTGTTTTAACTTGGTTTCTACAGCTAGATGCCCTTCCTAACACCAACTCCACAGAGTGTATTGGGTGCTTTTTACGTGGTACCAGAATCAGCATTCTTTATGTGAGACCAGCACCAACATCATCGCTTTTTTGTGTGGCACCTTTGGTTTTAGAATATTAATTCTGTTGTGGCAGGTGGGTTTTCTTGAATACAGCAATGTGCCACATATTTTGGTCCTCGGTCACTTTCGTATGGCTCGGCGTTTTGAAATCAGCCTTCGATATTTTGTCCTACATCATCCTGGGTCTCCCTCTTCCACAGATTCCTTCTACTTTAAGTAATTGGCACTTCTTTATGCTACTGTCCTCATTCAACTGCATTATGTGGCCAATCTAAGTGCAGTGGCTTCTCTTGTACACAGCATATAATTCCTCTTATTCTTAACTTTTCTTTCAATATACTAGTGCTCCGTCACACATGTACACTGATGTTGCTCATCCAGCAGAGCATATCAGCTTCATTCCTCTAGTCTTTGCATGTCCTCTGCATTCAGGACTAACATCTCACTATCACATAGCATTGTAGTTTGTACACATGCATCATACAATCTTCTTTTCACTCAGAGCAAGAGAAACCTTTGGTTGCCAACAGAGGTAAACGTTCTCAGAACTTTCTTTATCTTATTCTTAATCTAGCAATTACCCTTTCTGTGCAACCTCCTCCACTGCTAATTAGGTTACCTAGGTAGCAGAACTTATATAAAACTGGCTGACAACCTCTGGGACATTTGATGAAATCAGTTTCCCATGTATTTGTGGTCTTTATGGCTTCTGTACATCTTCCACGCACAAATACTACTTTCTCTGTAAACCTTCCTACTCCACTGCACCTCTTGTGTGTGCATAGCTTGCACAGAATACCCTAATTGGAATTTTTGCCTACACCCTTCCTACATATCGAGCAGTGCCATTTACCAGAAGGTTGAAGAGTCCTGTCCAATTTCTTGCTTACTAGGACCTTGGTCTTTCGTAATTTAACTTTAAGACCCTGCGTTTAACTCTATTTATTGATTTACATATATATCATCATCATCATCATCATCATCGTTTAACGTCCGCTTTCCATGCTAGCATGGGTTGGACAATTTGACTGAGGACTGGCGAACCAGATGGCTGCACCAGGTTCCAATCTGATCTGGCAGAGTTTCTACAGCTGGATGCCCTTCCTAACGCCAACCACTCCGAGAGTGTAGTGGGTGCTTTTATGTGCCACCGGCATGAAGACCAGTCAGGTGGTACTGGCAATGGCCACGCTCAAAATGGTGTATTTTACGCGCTGCCTGCACTTATATATATAAATATATATATGATGGGCTTCTTTCAGTTTCTGTCTACCAAATCCACTCACAAGGCTTTGGTTGGTCTGAGGCTATAGTAGAAGACACATGCCTAAGGTGCCACGCAGTGAGACTGAAGCCAGAACCATGTGGTTGGTAAGCAAGCTTCTTACCACACAGCCACTTCTGCACCTATTTAAATATATAAAAACATTCTGAGCTTTTGTAAGAAACTTGAAATTATAACAGTGAGTAATAGCAGCATTTGTCATGCCATCTGATTCTGATTACACTGCATAAGCACCATCTATCAGTACACACGAAAAAATTTGTATTCACATTCACGATCAGTCGTCTTTTCATGTATTTAGAACATTAAGCATAGTATGGGTAGCTTAGTATGAGTTCATTTTCTTCCTCTCTGTTAGGAGAGACAAGCACTTAGTAGCCACAGGAATGGTTGTGTGGTTAGAAAGCTTGCTTCCCAGCCACATTGTGTTGAGTTCAGTCCCTCTCCGTGGCACCTTGGGCAAGTGTCTTCTGCTATAGCCTCAGGCTGACCAAAGCATTGTAATTAACCCATTACCTCCCATACTTCTATTAACTGGAATTTTTCTAATGAAACTTTGATTTCTAGCATAAAACAACCTTAGAAACATGCTGGAATGATCAAAATAACATTTCAAAATAACATTTTAAATAGAAATAAGCAAGATATTGGGTGAAAAATTAGCAAACCTCATTTGAATATCAGAGAAATATACCTAGTAGATATAGCAAAAAGGTTAGATATGTGTAAATATTGACAGATAATTACGAAATTTGTAATTTTTAAGTGATCTTATATGAGATCACTGGTAGGTAATGGATTAAATTTGGAAGGCAGAAGTTTCCATTGTGTGTGTAAATGTGTAAGTGCTTGTGCCTCCTAAGACTAGTCTGCTTGGTAGATACAACACTGATGGATCCAAGTTGGTTCAAGAATTTACAGCATTTTACTCATAAAAATATAGTTGCAGGGAACAAGAGATTAAGCTGCAATGTTGGCTTCAAACTAAAGGAGATTGAGAATATGGAATAGCAGGGTATCAAATCGACCACAAGAGCTTTAAGCAATACCTTAACCTCTTGGTGATGTGTCTCAGAGAAGGTACATGGCCCAGTGGTTAGGGCATGGCATTCACAATCATGACATTCTGGTTTCAGCTCCCAGATCAGCTGCACATTGCACTCTTCAGCAAAACACTTCATTTCATATTGCTTCACTTCACTCAGCTGCAAATGGGTAAACTTGTAATTGATTACAATGCAAAGGCAAGATGGTGACTCAGGTCTTTGGCAATACCCTTAAAACCAGGAACTCTTCAGCAACCGCTTATATATATATATATATATATATATATATATATATATATATATATATCCCACGTATTCTCCTCTCAGATTCACCCATTTATTGCAGTGGTCCTTCAGTTTTTCTAAACCCTGTAAAACAACCTGGAAGGTTGGGCCTCCACCCAGGCCCTTCACGATACTCTTACATGCAGGAACTTTTCAGCATCTCCTAATATGTCACATGATCTCCTTTGCCTAACCTCATATTGTTCAGAATTTGAGGAAGAGTTAAAAAAAAAAATGACAGATGTGAGGTATTTAAGAAGCGTTTCTTCTTAAACGTTAATGAATGAGAAGGTCAGGATATTATCAGAAGAGCATTTCAATAAACCTTACATGTCTAAATATACTGAATACATTTTTGTTGTTGTAGTTTTTTTCTCTTTTGAATATTTGCTGCTGAAATGGGAATGCATATTATATGCCTATGCATCTTATATATGTCATCAAATACACACGCACACACACACACACTCACTCACTCACTCACACACACACACACGTATGTATGTATGTATGTGTGTGTGTATACATATATATATATATATATGTTTATGTATATTATACTGCATTATATTATATTAATCAAGATGCTGAGATAGCAAGTCTGTGTGGACAAGTTTTAAGCAGATTTATATATATTTGTGGTTTTATTAAACATAAATTTAGTCTCACTATCCAAATAGACTCCATGATTAAATCACCGGGCCTTCTCTCTCTCTCTCACTGCTTCTCCCCCCCTCTCTGCTTGTCCCTCTCTCTCCCTTTCTCTCTTTGTCTTTCTTGCTATTTCTCTCTTTCTTTCTTTCTTTCTTCCCAGAATGAACTGAAGAGCAGCTTGACTTGATTCAGATAGTCTCTACTCGACCATCACAAAGGTTTACTTCCACCTTTCCAACAAATACTATTGGTAACAGCTACATATAAAAAGATGTGTTCAACAACAGGCATTACCTTTATTCATTTATGCTGATAGAATATATTATTAATTCCCTAACAGACTATGGCAGCAGAAATACAGGTAAATTGCAAATAAAGCATTCAGTAAATAACATATTTTGCCTTTAGTGTAACTAGAGTGTGTGCCGCCCAGGGTGGCATTTCAGTTTTCCACCCCTGGCCCCCACAATAAAAACATGTTGCCTACAGCAGACCCAAAAGTGGTGCTGCCCCCATGAAAGTGCCACCCAGGGTGTACAACCCCCTCTGACCTCTTCTAGCTGCACTAGTGTATTTTGCTTCACTGTGAAAGCAGGTGTTGTAGTGAAACCTCTGAACAATTCAGTTTTGCCTGCCTGTTAACAGCTCATTAATCTCTGCAGAATGGTCTGAAGAACAATGTGTGTGTGTGTGTGTGTGCGTGTTTGTGTGTATGTGTGTATGTGTATGTGTGTGTGTTTGTGTCTGTGTTTGTTGCCTTCAGCACTTGACAGCCACTGCTGGTTTTTGTTATGTCACTGTAACTTAGTGGTCCAGCCAAAGGAAACTGTCAAACTAATTACCATACTTAGATAATTAGCTCTAGAGCCTAATTAAATTCTTCAAAATGCTTCCCAAAATGAATGCATCAAATGACTGAAACATGCAGAAGAATATTCATATGTATATATATCTTCTTTGTAGTTTCAGCTCAGAGCCATAGACATGCTGATGCACCACCATTTTGCTACACTGTTATTACTGAGAGCCTCCTCCAATATGTAATATATGTACTGCTGTAGTACACGTTCCACATACATTCCTGCAAAAAATGTTTTCTTTACGTGCTATAAAGGCAGAAGTAAATCTGCCTACAACTCAGTCGCGTGCCTGTGTTTCGCTTATTTTTGTGTGTTTTACTACATAAAATTCACCAACTACCTACCCTGAGTAATTACTGATGGCACATGCCTGATACAATTATATGCAAAAGGCATCTTTCACTTTCCCTCTACCAGATCCACTCACAAGGCTTTGGTTGGTCCAGGGTTATAGTATAAGAAACTTGCTCAAGGTGTCATGCAGTGAAACTGAACATTTAACCATATGGTTGTTAAGAAAACTTGAGCCAACATGCCTGAGCCAATATGTAATCTTCTTTTCTACTCTAGGCACAAGGCTCAAAATTTTGGGGGAGGGGACCAACCGATTAGATCGACCCCAGTAAGCAGCTGGTACTTAATTCATCGACCCCAAAAGGATGAAAGGTAAAGTGGACCTCGGCGGAATTTGAACTCAGAATATAATGGCAGACGAAATACCGCTAAGCATTTCACCCGGCGTGCTAACGGTTCTGCCAGCTCGCCACGTTGCCAATATGTAACATTAAAGAAACAATACTTAAGTCTGAGAAAAAGGTCTGCCTTGGCAAAAAAGAACAAAACAATGACAAGTAATAAAATGGGTAAAAATTAAGACATAATAATAATATCATTCGTCCTATTTTTTGGACTGCCATGTTGGCTTGGCGATAACCATTCATAATATCATTGTGTGAAGTGAATTCTGACAGTTTGGGGCTATTCATTACCCTCCTCTCTACTAAATACCTGGTAATTCCATTTACCATTTTTATCCTCCTTCACTTCACTTTTTGCCTTCCAACACACTTGACCTCATTTCTTCTAAAGAAAGGTTCTGCTGAAAATAACAGAATCTGCCACATTTTCTCACAGCTCAGGGAACTTATCTATTAGGAATGTTATTATTATGTCTAGTAACATTAGTCATTCTGGCAAGGAAATTTACCCTAAAGTAATTAATATAAGTAGTCTATATGAATTCACTTACCAAAGCTTCTGCTCATGTCTTAGTTGCCAATATCGTAACAGACCTTAATGATATTTCTGTGCTAGATAGGTACAGGCATGACTGTGTGGTAAAAAGCATGCTTCCCAACCACATGGTTCTGGGTTCAGTCCCCACTGTGTGGAATCTTGGGCAAGTGTCTTCTACTATAGCCTCGGGTTGACCAAAGCCTTGTGAGTTGATTTGGTAGACAGAAACTGAAAGAAGCCTGTTGTGTACATATATGTGTGTGTGTGTGTGTGTGTGTAAACAATGATGATAATGATGATATATATATATATATATATATATGTATGTGTGGAGGCACAATGGCCCAGTGGTTAGGGCAGTGGACTTGCGGTCGGAGGATCGCGGTTTCGGTTCCCAGACTGGGTATTGTGTGTGTTTATTGAGTGAAAACACCTAAAGCACCACGAGGTTCTGGCAGGGGATGGTGGTGACCCCTGTTGTACTCTTTCACCCCCAACTTTCTCTCACTCTTTCTTCCTGTTTCTTGAGTAATGCTGCGATGGACTGGCGTCCTGTCCAGCTGGGGGGGGGGGGACATACGCCATAGAAACGGGAAAACTGGGCCCATGAGCCTGGCTAGGCTTTAAAAGGGTGCATAAATAAAAAAAAATATGTATGTATGTATGTATGTATATATATTTATGTGTGTGTCTTTCTGTCTGTGTTTGTCTGTCCACGACTGCTTGAGAAACAGTGTTGGTGTGTTTGTGTCCCTGTAACTTAGCAGTTCAGCAAAAGAGACTGACAGAATAAGTACCAGGCTTTAAAAAAATAAATCCTGGGGTCGATTCATTCGACTAACAATAATTCAAAGTGGTGCTCCAGCATGGCCACAGTTTAAGGACTAAAACAAGTAGGAGATAAAAGATTAACGATTAAAGATAGGTAGGAGATATTTTTAACAAACAACCGAATATTGCTCTTTAAAATGGTGATTTATACAATAAATTTTTAGACATAAGGAATAACAATAATAATTCTTTCTAATTTTGGCACAAGGCCAGCAATTTTGGGTGGAGAAGGCAAGGTGTTTACATACAAGCTGATGCTTAACAAGTATTTATTTTATTGACCTGAAAGTATGAAAAATAAACATTGACCGTAACAGAATTTGAATTCAGCACATAACGAACTGGAAGGAATACGTAAAACATTTTTTTATGACACTCTAACTATTCTACCAGCTCTCTATCTTTCACAATAATAACAGTAATAATAATAGTAATAATAATAATAATGATGATGATGATGATGATGATGATGATAATAATAATAAAAATAAAAGCTAATAAACCGGATATTATTATAAAAGATCAGACAAAGATGTGTTTATTAATTGTCTTGAGTATTCCTTGCGATCATAATATAGCAGCGAAAGAATTTGACAAGATCAGTAAATATAAAGACTTGCTAATAGAAATTGAGAAAATGTGGCACCTCAAGGCGACTACCGTACCAGTGATTGTAGGATCTCTAAGAATGATAAAAAAAAAAAGGTACTGAAACCTATTTGAAAATGATACCAGACTTACTATCCCTGCAGGAAGTGAAAAAAATTGTGTTAACTGGAACGACTCATGTACTGAGAAGAGAATTATCGCTGTGAAAACAACTTCCATTTATGAATTTATTTATTTATCAATTTTTTTTTAAATACATATTTTACCTGTGAATTTACGTGTGTAAACTGGGAATGCATACAATGAGCTTCTCTGCCCTAGGTGTACGGAAAACACTTGATGAGAAATGGAAGAAAATTTGAAGAAAGAAGAAAAAAAACAACATAATAATAATAATAATAAGAAGAAGAAGAAGAAGAAGAAGAAGAAGAAGAAGAAGAAGAAGAAGAAGAAGAATATTAATAATAATGATGATGATAATCCTTTCTACTAAAGGCACAAGGCCTGAAATTTGGGGGAGGAGGATAGTCGATTACATCGACCCCATCACTCAACTGGTACTTAATTTATCAACCCCAAAATGATGAAAGGCAAAGTCGACCTCAGTGGAATTTGAACTCAGAATGTAAAGACAAATGAAATACTGCTAAGCATTTTGTCCGGCATGCTAACAATTCTGCCAGAATAGATTTTTCTACTGTAGTCACAAGGCCTGAAATTTTGGAGAATGGGCTAGTCAATAACATTGACCCCAGTGCATGACTGGTTCTTTATTTCATCAATCCCAAAAGGATGAAAGGCAAAGTCGACACATATCAAATTTTGGCACAAGGCCAGCAATTTTACAGGAGCGGCTAAGTCTATTACATCACCCCCAGTATTTGTCTGGTGCTTATTTTATTGACCCTGAAAGGATAAAAGGTAAAGCTGACATTGATGGGATTTGAGCTTAGAACATAAACAGCCAGAAGAAATGCCACTAAACATTTTCCCCAATGCAATAGTGATTCAGTCAGTACACCATCTTTGTCAGCTTGCCAATAATAGCAGCAGCAGCAGTAGCAGCAGCAGCAGCAGTGGTGGTAGTGGTGGTGGTGGTGGTGGTGGTGGTGGTGGTGGTGGTAGTAATAGTAGTAGTAGTAGTTGTAGTAGTAGCAGCAGCATATATCAGTGAACACTAGTAAACATTTAACTTAGTAAAATAACTTTGGCATTGATTGGAACAAGCTGAATGTAATAGTGTTGATAAAGGAAATTAAGTCTGTAGCTCAAATGACGGATAAGTGGCTTGAAATATATGGTTGTTGAGATTTCGTACCACTTATTGCATGGTATATGACTTGTAGGTGTGGGCATGGATGGCTGTGTGATTAAGAAGAAGTTTTCTTTGCAACCATGCAATTTCAAGTTCAGTCCCGCTGTGCTCCACCTTGGACAAATGTCTTCTGCTATAGCTCCAGGCCAACCCATGCCTATGTGAGTGAATTTGGTAGGCTGAAACTGTGTAGAAGCCTGCTGTATATGCATGTACTGGAAAGTTCCTTTTACAGGGCTTCGAAAAACTGAAGGACCGTAGCAATAAGTGTGTTAATGTTGAATAAAAGCATAATTACCTGATCCTCCTGTACTTTCTTTTACCCAAAACCAGGAACTTTTCAGGCATGGGAGTGAGACCGCTGCTCTGGCAGTGATCCCACTCGGATGGTGCTGCTAGCGCTCCACTGGCACTGGTGCCAGTCATCAAATTTGGTTCAGTTTCGATCTCACTTGCTCCAACAGGTCTTCGCAAGCTGAATTTAGTGTCCAATGAAAGAAGGTTGACATGGGTGCCATTCATCGAATTTGGTTCAAGTTCGATATATATATACATATATATATA
>NC_068987.1:12366000-12366605 GCF_001194135.2 Octopus bimaculoides | reverse complement strand
TATATATATATATTGCTTCCCAACCACATGGTTCCAGGTTCAGTCCCACTGCGTGGTACCTTGGGTAAGTGTCTTCTGCTATAGTCTTGGGCCAGCCAAAACCTTGTGAGTGGATTTGGTAGACGGAAACTGAAAGAAGCCAATCATATATCTATACACACACACACACACACACACACATTTATATACGTGTGTGTATGTCTTTGTGTCTGTGTTTGTCTACCCATCACTGCTTGACAACCGGTGCTGGTGTGTTTACAATCCCAGTAACTTAGCGGTTCAGCAAAAGAGGCTGATAGAATAAGTACTAGGCTTAAGATATAAGTCCTCAGGTTGATTTGTTCGACTTAAAATCCCTTCAAGATGATGCTCCAGCATGGACGCAGTCAAATGACTGAATTAACTAAAAGAATATAAGAATAGCAATGTTTAAATGATAGCACCGCCTTTAGTCAAGCACCGCCTTTAGTCAAGCGCCGCCTTTAGTCAAGCGCCGCCTTTAGTCAAGCACCGCCTTTAGTCAAGCACCGTCTTTAGTCAAACTAATCGATCCCACCTCCGCAGGACTTATGTATATGTATATGCATATATATATGTATATCAGT
>NC_068987.1:12360159-12364518 GCF_001194135.2 Octopus bimaculoides | reverse complement strand
AATGGTATTATTGTATTTCTCTCTCTCTGTGGATCAGATAAGAAAAAGCACCTGATAATCTCCAGCTAACGACTTAGAATTTCTGTTTGGGATGATTCCATTTTCATTATGTTTATATGATATAAGTTCAGGCATGGCTGTGTGGTTAAGAAGCTTGCTTTGCAACCACACAGTTTAGGGTTCTGTTCCACTGTGCAGCTCTTGGGTTGTGTCTTTTATTATGGCCTCAGGCTGACCAATGCTTTGTGAGTGAATTTGGAAAACAAAATACAACCAACAAAAAATGCTCCCACGTGGACTATGTTGACACCAGTAAAGAATAATTATGAACTTTTCATTTAATTTAATTTTTTTTTTTAATATGTATTTTTGATGAGGTTCATTTTTTCAAGAACTGAAACATGTTAAAAATATCTCTGACAAAATTATAGATTAAAATTCATTTTTTATATATTGGCATTTTCAAACTTCTTTTTTATAAATATATATATATATATATTTTGCTGTGTCTGGGGAGAGTCATTCTCTTTTAGCACCTAATTATTTAACACACCCACTGGTTCCATTGCCACTCATTTACTTATTCATTTTTCCTAAAATATTCTCATTGCATCTTGCAACCTTTTCAAATCAGTGACCGGATGTGTTGGTTTGTTCACTTGTAAGTATATATGTACGTGTGTGTCTTTGTAATTGTGTTTGTCCTCCACTATTGCTTGACAACTGGTGTTGGTTTGTTTACATCCCTGTAACCTAGCGGTTCAGCAAAAGAGACTGATAGAGTAAGTACCAGGCTTAAAACAAAAAACATGGGTACTGTGGTTGATTTGCTTAACTAAACTGCACCCCCCCCCCCCAGGCAGTGCTCCAGCATGGTCGCAGTCCAATGATTGAAACAAGTAAAAAAATAATAGCTAAAAGGTAAACAGATTTAGGAAAGGTCTGAACATTACAACTTCCCCTTGTCTGTCCCTTGACACCCTAAGAGTACATTCCTGTTGCAAATTTGGAAATGGTTGATAAGTAGCAGACAAAGAAAGAGAGATGATGAGAGAGGAAAAGAGAAAGAGAGAGAGAGAGAGGGAGAGAGAGAGAGAGAGATAGATAGAGAGAGAGAGAGAGGGAGAGAGAGGGAGAGGAAGGGGAGGGAGAAAGGAGAATATATGTAATAGGTTGAATTCCCCCTTTGTATGTTGTGTGAAAACTGTGTACTCAGTGATGTTCTATTAATCTAATTACTATTTTTTATTAATCAACTATATAAGCATGTCTTTTTCCTTAAAAAAAATAAAGAAGACATTGCGAATGGATTTGGTAGACTGGAAACTGCAAGACACCTGTTATAAATATGTGTGTATATAAGGTGGTGACCTGGCAGAATCGTTAGCACGCTGGATGAAATGCTTAGTTGTATTTCATTTGTCTTTATGCTCTGAGTTCAAATTCCGCCGAAGTTAACTTTGCTGTTCATCTGTTCAGGGTCGATAAATTAGGTACCATTTGCATACTGGGGTCGATCAAATCAACTGGGCCCCCCTCCCCAAAAATTTCGGGCCTCGTTCTTTAAATAGAAAAGGATTGTTAGCACACGAAATGAAACGCTTAGCTGCATTTCGCCCGTCACTACATTTTGAGTTCAAATTTCGCCGAGGTTGACTTTGCCTTTCGTCCATTCAGGGTCTATAAATTAGGTACCAGTTGCATACTGGGGTTGATCAAATCAACCGGGCCCCGCTCTCCTCCAAAATTTCGGGCCTCGTTTTTAAAGTAGAAAAGAATTGTTAACACACGAGATGAAATG
Organism: Octopus bimaculoides; assembly: GCF_001194135.2. NCBI lineage: Eukaryota > Metazoa > Mollusca > Cephalopoda > Octopoda > Octopodidae > Octopus > Octopus bimaculoides. The sequence goes on along the minus strand of NC_068987.1, from coordinate 12,362,717 downwards.
CTTAGTGGTATTTTGCCTGTCACTACATTTTGCGTTCAAATTTCGCGGAGGTCAACTTTGCTTTTCATCCTTTCGGGGTCGATGAAATAAGTACCAGTTACACACTGGGGTCGATGAAATTGACTATCCCCCTCTCACAAATTTCAGGCTTTATGCCTATAGTAGAAAAGAAATGTGTGTGTGTGTGTGTGTTTGTGTGTCTTTGTGTTTTGTACTTCACCACCACTTGACAGCTGGTGTTGGTTTGTTTATGTCCCCATAACTTAGTGGTTAGGCAAAAGAGATCGATAGAATAAGCAGTATACCAAAAAAACACAAGATGTAAGTACTGGGGTTGAATTCCTTCCACTAAAATCCTTCAAGGCGGTGCTCCAGCATGGTCGCAATCCAGTGACTGAAACAAGGGAAGGGTAAAAGTTAAATGATAAATAATACATACACTGTTTATAGTATGTGGAGGCACATGGCCGAGTGGTTAGAGCAGTGGACTCGCAGCCGAGGGATTGCAGGTTCAAATCTCTGACTAGGTGATGTGTGTGTCTATGAGTGAAAGACCTGATCTCCACGCATCTCTGGCAGAAGGCAATGGTGAACTTCTGCTGATTCTTTCACCATAACTTTCTCTCACTCTTTCCTCCTACATCTAGCAGCTCACCCGTGACAGACCGGCGTCCCATCCAGATGGGGAACCTATACGTCGATGAAGCTGGGAAACCAAACCTTATGAGCCAGGCATGGCTCGAGAATGAACAAACAACAATAACAGTGTCGCATAACCGGCCCGTTTAAAAGTGCCCTTCAATCATTGGGCAATATGCTGTACTTGAGAAGACCTGTTGAGTCAAGTGAAATCATCATCACTAATGCCAGTGCTGCTTAAGTGACACTTATGCCAGTGGCACATTAAAAGCACCATTTGAGTGTGGCTGATGCCAGTGCCATCAGACTGGCTTCTGTGATGGTGGCACGTAAAAAGCACCCACTACATTCTGGCGTTAGGAAGGGCATCCAGTTGTAGAAACCTTGCCAGAACAGATTGGAGCCTGGTGCAAACTTCTGACTTGTCAGTCCTCAGTCAAACCATCCAACCCATGCCAGCATGGAAAGCAGACGTTAAATGGTGATGATGATGAGACATGGTTACTAATGCAGAGGATGTGTAAATGCTGGAAGGATATGAGACAAGCATGGTTCACAAGATGTGTAGTGTTAGTTGTGGTTGAACAACAGGGAACGAAAAAGCTGAGTGAAATGATGGGTAAAAGAGAAATCTGATGTAGTGTGCAAGAGCAGAAATGTGCTGGTACAGACAGGCAAGCAATGCCAAGTGCTTCAAGTGGAAGGAAAATGTAGAAGAGGAGGCATGAGGAAGGGTTGGGAAGAAGTGGTGAAGGCTGATTATCAAGAGACTGAATCCTCGTTAATGAGATGGCAGAGGACTGTGACAAGTGACAAAGTGCTGTTCTAGTGAAGACCCGTCCAATAAATTCAAGTATTATAAAAAAATAAATTCATCGATGTAGAATGGTAGTGGTGGTGGTGGTGGTGGTGGTGGTGGTGGTCGTGGTGGCAGTAGTGGTGATGGTGAAGACAACTACAATAATGATGACGATGACGAAGACAATGATGACGATGATTATGATCTCAAAGATGGTGACGATGACAATGATAACGATGTTGCTGATGATGATGACAACAATAATGGTGATGATGATGATGATGATGACGACGATAATGATGATGATGGTGGTGATGATGATGATGATGATGATGATGACGATGATGATGACGACGATGACGACGATGATGGCAGCGGCAGCGGTGGTTATGACGATGATAATGTTGATGATGATGATGATGATGGCAGTGAAAATGACAGCGATGATCCTGATGGTCATGATGATGATGATGATGATGATGATGACAACATTGACAACAACCATGATGATAATACTGATGATGACAATGTTGATGACGAAGTGTAAGACAAAGTATAAATTTTTAAACATCCCAAAGTAGGATAAAGATATTAATCAACCATGGACTGTCATTAAGCTTTGCTGTACTAATTAATACATGGCTGATTAGTATAACAATATAAGATGATTACCAATTACAGACTCTCTAAATGCTTCAACCACTTATGATTATTCCTTTAGTATTTTTCTTTTTTTATTTAATGAAGTGAAGTTTGATTAATAAGACGAAATCACCTTAGGCAAGTGTCTTCTACTGTAATCTGAGGCTGATTAAAACTGTGTGAGTGGGTTTGATAGATGGAGACTAAAAGAAGTCGATTGTATAAATGTCCATCTATTTATCTATCTATCTATATGTATATATATATATATATATATATATATATATATATCATAAATATACAGGGATTAGCATTGAGTTGCTTCTCCAACATACTGAAAATTTAGAAATAGCAGTCAAAGAACTACTGATTCTAAACTACAAATTTTTCTCTAAACGGATGGCGATATTTATGGCACACATAGAACAAAAAACCGGAGGGAAAGGCATAAACAAAACAAGTCATTTGTGTGCCATAA
>NC_068987.1:12352033-12358937 GCF_001194135.2 Octopus bimaculoides | reverse complement strand
CTGAGTGGTTGGCGTTAGGAAGGGCATCCAGCTGTAGAAACTCTACCAAATCAGACTGGAGCCTGGTGTTGCCATCCGGTTTCACCAGTCCTCAGTCAAATCGTCCAACCCATGCTAGCATGGAAAGCGGACGTTAAACGATGATGATGATGACGATGATGATATATATTTGTTTTGCAAGATTTTTGATGTGAAATCATGTGTTGAAACAGATGTTGTTGTACTTGGGGATGGTCATATTGCCAGTTTAGTCAATAAAAACACACGCACTGTATATTTGGTGTTAATTTGCTTTAGCTTTATATTACATTATATTACATTAATCCTATTTCGGCCAGAGTTCTTTCGTCACACTTGGAGAGCTTGTTGAAGATACACAGTTTGGGAGTAAAAAGGCAACATCAGGGATGTTTGATATTATAACAGTTCAGATATAACAGTGATGACGAGAAGTCATATGTCATATCCCAATTGTTTTCCCTGGACGTGCACTGCTAAAATTAGGGTTTGTCTCATATACCCCTGCACCTTTCATGCCATCAAGTACAGTAATTAAGCAATCAAGAACAAGCTTCGGCTTGCTTTAATCCTTAATATAGTCTTTTGTTTTCAATCCAGTTCAAAAGTTTTAGTTCTTGAAAGAAAACAGTTAAATTTGCACTTGGTGTATTTTTCTTTTTTCTTTTTCTCAAGAAACAAAAGAAAACACAATCTATATTTGTTTGAAATAATGGCTGAAGCATGATTTAAAAAACTGATGGATTATGTCTAGAATACAATAATGATTGCAGTCTTTGATGTTTCCTGCTGTCAGTTGGCAGACAGCTGCTGATTTACTATTATATTGGTATTATTGCCACATTGAATGGAGCAGTAATATGATACGTATTAATGTTTGGCCTCTTTTACCAGCTCTTTATGCCTGGAGATATTTATCTCTGATTCAGATATTGCATATCTAACTAATATTAAATATTATTTATTTATAATGCCAAATGTCATGATATTAAATGTTAACTGGTATTTTTGTTGTGGTTTAACTCCAGTTGAGCTCTGACTGAAGAGCAGCCTTCTTCTAAGATGTTAAGGTGTGATTTGAGGCAAATTTGACTGTCATTTTCTTGACTCAGATGATATTTATGACAGAGGTTAGAAATATCAGCCAAATTTCCATCATAGGAAGTGAGTCATAAGTCATTCATTCTCTTTTACTCTTTTACTCTTTTACTTGTTTCAGTCATTTGACTGTGGCCATGCTGGAGCACCGCCTTTAGTCGAGCAAATCGACCCCAGGACTTATACTTTGGAAGCCTAGTACTTATTCTAGCGGTCTCTTTTGCCGACCCGCTAAGTTACGGGGACGTAAACACACCAGAATCGGTTGTCAAGCGATGTTGGGGGGACAAACACAGACACGCAAACATACACACACACACACATATATACACATATATACGACGGACTTCTTTCAGTTTCTGTCTACCAAATCCACTCACAAGGCTTTGGTCGGCCCAAGGCTATAGTAGAAGACACTTGCCCAAGGTGCCACGTAGTGGGACTGAACCCGGAACCATGTGGTTGGTAAGCAAGCTACTTACCACACAGCCACTCCTACGCCATTCAGTCAGTTTAATTTCTTTTGTGATGATAAGGAGTGGCTGTGTGGTAAGTAGCTTGCTTACCAGCCACATGGTTCTGGGTTCATTCCCACTGCGTGACACCTTGGGCAAGTGTCTGCTACTATAGCCTTGGGCCGACCAAAGCATTGTCAGTGGATTTGGTAGATGGAAACTGAAAGAAGCCTGTCGTATATATGTATATATATATATATATGTATGTGTGTGTATGTGTATATGTTTGTGTGTCTGTATTTGTCCCCCCAGCATCGCTTGGCAACCGATGGTGGTGCGTTCACGTCCCCGTAACTTAGCGGGTCGGCAAAAGAGACCGCTAGAATAAGTACTAGGCTTCCAAAGTATAAGTCCTGGGGTCGATTTGCTCGACTAAAGGCGGTGCTCCAGCATGGCCACAGTCAAATGACTGAAACAAGTAAAAGAGTAAAAGAGAGTAAAGAGTATGATGATGATGATGATGATGATGATGATGATGATGATGATGATGATGATGATACAAACAAAAATACCCTGTTGTTGATGTTGAAATTCCAATGAAGGAGCCTTGAATTAGGTTAGAAACCAACTTTTTCTCTATTGGCAGGAAATCATGAAATAAAACTGAACGATGACATACATACATACACACATTTATCTCGCTTGGCTGCTCTCTTGTATATAAGCAAAGCCATTGCTAGAAAGAACCACCGAAATGAGTCATTGTTGATGCAATGTGAAGCTATTGAATGACTCTAGAGTTCGGTGAAAGCATTGCACATTCTGTTGCATAGTGCACAGCTGTGCTGGCTGGCGGAAGAAACAGGTGCCACAGTATGAACTCTTTTGAAATGACTGCTCAATCCTTCAACTGAGAGACACACCTTTCCACATGTTGCATGTGTTCTGTTGTGAACAATAGCCATATCATAGGTTTACCATGGATCGATAGGCGCACACACACACACACACACACACACACACACACACACACATACACACACACATACACACACATGCACACAATGGACTTCCAGACAGTTTCCATCTACCTATATTCATTCATCGGTCTGCTGGGAATTATAGTAGAAAACACTAACCCAATGTGGGACTGAACCTGGAACCGTGTGGTTGTAAAACTAATTTCTTAACCACACAGCCATATCAGAGCACATGTATTTTTATCTTACAAAATGTAAGAAAGTTTACAGTAGACTTGTTGCTTTGAAAAATAAGTGAAAACTTCATATGTTTTGTAAAATTAAAGTGGTTCTTTTGAGGTGCAGGAGTGGCTGTGTGGTAAGTAGCTTGCTAACCAACCATATAGTTCCCGGTTCAGTTCCACTGTGTGGCACCTTGTGCAGGTGTCTTCTGCTATAGCCTCGGGTCAGCCAAAGTCTTGTGAGTGGATTTGGTAGACAGAAAGTGGAAGAAGCCTGATATATATATATATATGGATTTTTTTTTCTTTTATTGCCCACAAGGAGCTAAACATAGAGGGAACAAACAAGGGCAGATTAAGGTATTAAGTCGATTACATCAACCTCCAGTGCATAACTGGTACTTATTTAATCGACCCCAGAAGGATAAAAGGTAAAGTCGACCTCAGCGGAATTTGAACTCAGAACGTAGCGATGGGTAAAATACCGCTAAGCGTTTTGTCCGGCATGCTAAAGATTCTGCCAGCTCACTGCCTTTATGTCAGGAAGAAGCCTGACATATAGGTGTAAATATGTGTGTGTGTCTGTGTTTCCCCCCCCCCCCCATCATTGCTTGACAACCGATGCTGGTGTGTTTATGTCCCCCATAACTTAGCAGTTTGGCCTAAGAGACTGACAGAATAAGTACTAGGCTTACAAAGAACAAGTCCTGGGAGTCGATTTGTTTGACTAAAGGCAGTGCTCCAGCATGGCCACAGTAAAAAAACTGAAACAAATAAAAGTATAAAAGAATAACAGGATTAAGGAATTTAATTTAGAAATAAAAAAGAGCTGATTTATAAAAGTACACAAATTGTAGCTACTTCAATGTAGGAAAGGGTTTTGCATATCACATTTATTTTATAGAAGGAGAAAGATTCCATTCTCTTCCCCTTCACCTCCCCTCCCTTCATCCCCTCCCCCATCTCTTCCCCTTTATCCTCTCCCCTCTCCCTCCCTTTCTTCTTCTGCCTGCCCTTCTCCTTTCCTGTCCCCTTCTCCTCTCCATCCTCTTCCTTCTTGTCCTCCTCACTTCCTCCCCCTCCACCTCCCTCACTCACTCCTCCTCCTCCCATACTCCCTCCTCCTCCCTCACTCCCTTCTCCTCCCCTTGTTTTCATCAACTCCCTCTTCTTCTCTTCACCCATCTCTCCTTTCCCTATTCTTCCTTCTCTTCCACATCTACTTGCTTTGAAATTGCTTAAAGTTGGTGACAAGAGAGGCACCCAACCACAGAAAATCAACTTCAATAAGTCCATTTGTGACCCATGGCAGCTTGGGAAAGTGGACATTGAAGCAATGATGAAGATGATGATGATGATGATGATGATGATGATGATGACAGATTTATTTCAGTTCCACAATGCTTTGGTTAACATGTGGCTATAGTAGAAGGCACTTTCCCATATTACCACACAGTGGAACTTGCCTAGGTGCCTCACTCTTGGGAAGCAATCTCCTTAACCCTTTTGATGCCAACCTGACTGAAACCACCTCTGGTTCTGTAATACAAATGTCTTGTTTTCATAAGTTCTGAATTAAAATCTCCCACCAAACCTTAGTCACAATTTATGTTCCTAACACCAGTTTAATGATAATTAAATTATTTTACTAAATTCTTTGTTATATTTGAAATTAATTGAAAGAAACACAGAACATCTCAAAATAAATACAGTAACAAAAGGGTTAAGTATACAGCCATACTTAAACAGAAATTACAAGGATGTAAAACTAAAAGAAAAAAACAAATAGATTCCTTGCTCCATAAATTCCATTTTATGCAATACTTATAAATTAGATGTAATGTTTGAACATTCAAGGTTACCAAAAACATTGAATAATTACATAAAAACAATTAATTTCATAATTAAGATTATGATGTAATTTTTCAAAATTTCAGTCAGAAAATGTTATAATAAGAAAATTTATAATTCTTTGAACAATTTATCCCAATTCAGGAATTTAAGCATATGAGGCTAATTGGTTCAGTTTTCATTCAGTTATTTCCTGCTACTTTTAGTATTATTTCCCCACTACTTTAAATTCTTTAATTTTCTCAAAACTGTATAAACTGTACACAGAATAGGCACAGGAAATTATCAATGAATAGGACACTAAAAAACAAAAAACAAAAAAAAAACGGAGGTGAGGGTGCATCAAGTGTACTGTTGGCTAATTTCAGGAAGCAGGGAAGTTTTGGGGGATACAGAGTCCCAACACTAGATAAAACTTGTAAGTAAAATATTTAGTCACAATAAAGTGTAGAATTCATATATTTCAAGTGTTTTGTGTGGGTTATGTAACAAGGGAGATAATTCTAGAAGCTAATTGATTTTTTTTTAGTTATGTCAGCATCTCGTATGAAAGTTTCTATGAGTTGTCTCTTGTAAATGCACTCGAGAAACGAAACTATTGACTGAAATCATATACACCGTGAAGGTACTAGAGTGTTAAATCGATTAAATGACAATTCAATTGATATTCGTTTTAATAAATGGACTGACAATCCGATTTTAAATATTGTAACTTAAAAATCTATGAACTTTTTTACAAGTCAGACTGGAATATTCCCCATGGTTGCTCGACCTGCCAGAAATAGCAGCCAAATTTCAGCAATAGCGTACATCATCATCATTTAACATCCACTTTCCATGCTGGCATGGGTTAGACGGTTTGACTGGAACTGGTAAGCCAGAGGGCTGCACCAGGTTCCAGTCCTACTTGGCATGGTTTCTACAACTGAATGCCCTTCCTAAAGCTAACCATTCCGAGAGTGTAAATGGCGCTTTTTATGTGCCGCTGACATGGGTACCATTTACGTGGCACTGGTAACAACCATGACTACAATTTCACTTGGCTTCATGAGTCTTTTCAAATACAGCACATCACCAAGGTCTTGGTCATTTGTCCTCGCTTGTGTTTTAGAGACTGAATGACATATAAAAATATAAAAAAATAAAATAATGAACTTCTTGTGTACAGCCATGCTGCCCAACGTCTGGCCCATGAAGCCTTAGAATTCGACCTGTTAGTCGGTCTTCAGCTTATTCCTTAATATTAATACAGAAGTTTACTATTGTTATTTTTCTTTGATTAATAAATGATTATTGGCTGCCAATAAACAGTTCTTAAAGCTGCTCTCAACTCTGTGCTCTGTGTGCCTTGTGTGTGCATAGCTGTCACCATAGAAATAAATTTCAGGTTTTGTTTGTCCATGTCACTGGAGGCCCCTCGCTTTCAAAAATGCTGCCCTGCCCTGAGTGGAGGTCAGCATGGCATATGTGTTTTTTTCTGCCTCCACCCCCAAGAAAGGTGTATACTATATAGTGCTCTGGTGCATTCGCCAGAAAAAAAGGCGGTGAGCTGGCAGAAACGTTAGCACGCCGGGCGAAATGCTTAGCGGTATTTCGTTTGCCGTTACATTCTGAGTTCAAATTCCGCCAAGGTTGACTTTGCCTTTCATCCTTTCGGGGTCGAATAAATAAGTACCAGTTACGCACTGGGGTCGATATAATTGACTTAATCCGTTTGTCTGTCCTTGTTTGTCCCCTCTGTGTGTAGCCCCTTGTGGGTAGTAAAGAAATAAGAAAAAAAAGTAGTCAAAAGCACATGAACAGCACATAGAATAATGCACAGGAAGAGAATAATAAATGAGTTGTGAATAAAAAAGGTGGGGGGGGGTATTAGGTGTTGTGTTGACAAATTTCAGGAAGCACAGAAGGTTTGAAGGATGTATAATGTCCCTAAAGCTAACAACTGATGCAGGTAATTTATTCCATGCTTCAGCAATTCTGGGTGTGAAAAAATGTTTCTTAAAAGTCAAGGGTACTGTGTTGTTTTTTTTTAATTTTTTTAAGCATGTCCACGAGTGTTTGTCATAATGGAATTCAAAAAGGTGCCCGAGGTTGTTGTTGGAAAGATGGTGGATAATTATGTGATGTAGCAGTGTAGTCCTAGAAATTGCCCAAATGTTGGGAGTGTTACTGTTAGAATGCATTTCGACAAAGTTCTACACATTCGAGGTTGACGTGGGCTTAGACAACAACTATTCACACACTTATGAATATACACATCACCACCACCACCACCACCACC
>NC_068987.1:12349683-12351939 GCF_001194135.2 Octopus bimaculoides | reverse complement strand
ATGGAGTATATTGCATATCACACAAACATATGTGAAGATGACATGAAAACAAACAATCATCCAAGAACAACATCACCACCACCACAGCACAGCATCATCATCATCATCATCATCATCTTGCACATACACTTTTCCATACTTGCATGTGCCAGATGGAATTTGCAATGTTTTGTAATGGCCGCATATCCTTCTTGTCACCGACCCTCACCTGTTTTCAAACACGACTGAACATGTTTTCTTAGTAAACTAAAAGGGAGGGATGCTTTTTTATAATTACTGTGTAACATCAAGATAAAGAAACACACATACACATACACACATACACATATACACACATGCATGCATACACATACACACAAGCTTCTTTCAGTTCCTGTCTATCAAATTCACACGCAACACTTTGGTCAGCCCAGGGTTATAGTAAAAGACTTTTGTCCAGGGTGTCACACAATGGGACTGACTCCAAGACCATGTCCTTTGCAAGCAAATTTCTGAACCATATATATATATACTCTCTTTACTCTTTTACTTGTTTCAGTCATTTGACTGTGGCCATGCTGGAGCACCGCCTTTAGTCGAGCAAATCAACCCAGGACTTATTCTTTGGAAGCCTAGTACTTATTCTATAGGTCTCTTTTGGTGAGCCCCCAAGTTACGGGGACGTAAACACACCAGCATTGGTTGTCAAGCGATGTTGGAGGGGACAAACACAGACACACAAACATATACGCACACATACACACATATATATATATATATATATATATATATATATATATATACACAAACATATATACGATGGGCTTCTTTCAGTTTCCGTCTACCAAATCCACTCACAAGGCTTTGGTCGGCTTGAGGCTATAGTAGAAGACACTTGCCCAAGGTGCGACGCAGTGGGAATGAACCCCGAAATATTTGGTTGGTAAGCAAGCTATTTACCACATAGCCACATATATATGATGAGCTTCTTCCAGTTTCTGTCTGCCAAATCCACTAGTAAGACATTAATTGGCCTCGGGCTATAGCTGAACCATGAACCATGTGATTGTGAAGCAAGCTTCTTACCTCATAGCTCTACCTATAATTACTATGTATAAAATACACAGATCACTACCAAAACACTACAATTATGATTAAAGTTATAAAATAACTGAAACAAGTAAAAGAATACAAGAATAAAAGAATAAGAAAAAGGAATAAATAAGAGGAATAAAAGAATGAGAATGCAGCAGAAGCAGACTCTGCAAGACACAGGAAACGCAATCTGACTAGAAGAAAAGAAATTCTGTATAAAAACCAATACAGGAAAGATATTATTTAGTTCTGCCACAGACAACTGCCTTTGCACCAGGGAAACATTAAAATGAACTTGCTTTGTGTTGTATGGTAAATGACAATATGAGGAGCATCCATCTGTGAGAACAAAAAAAAAAACAACATAAACATCATAACAATAACCATGCACAACAATAGATATACACAACAGTATAGTGGATTTCCTCTTTTATATAATGGATAATTTGTCTCCAAATGCAACCTGTCAGGAGACAGCATAAAATAGTAAAAAATATTTGATTTCTTTACTGAGACTTACAAGATTTCAAACATGGAATTAATTCTGGTTATAGATATGCTACTGAGACCTTTTATGTACAGACGTAAAACATTCTAGCAGAATCCAGACGCCTACTGAATTACACAACAAATCTATTTGATATTTTATATATTATTTTATGGTCTATTCCTCACCATCTGTTACGATTATTTATTTTATCATATTAGAGTTCTTTACATTTATTTCTATTTAAAAATATCATCTCTCAGTTCTCTTGCTTTGTATGCAGTTATTTGCTGTGACAAATATTTTTCGTATGATTTTAGTTGTTTAATTTTTTAAATTATCAAATAATTTCATTTGTATATATTTTCCTTTTTATATGTTCGGCCTTTAATTAAGATATGCTCGAAATTAATGTGTGCAATTATTTGTGTATACGTTTTTGAATTTTTCTCCTCATACTCCTGCATTTTTTATATTTACAATTTTTGTCTGAAATACTATGCTAATATAACATTACACAGATCTTTGTGTTACCAAAAAAACAATTGGATTTCGATTTGGAAGAAAACTAAATTATTTTTGTAACTGCTTGTGTAATTTGTTTAGAATATTTTTGGAGCCAGGCTATACCAGGTACTGTTACTAACACACACACACACACACACACACACACACATATATATACATGCACACAC
>NC_068987.1:12348608-12349673 GCF_001194135.2 Octopus bimaculoides | reverse complement strand
CACACACACATATATATACATGCACACACACACACACACACACACACACGCATACATATGTAGATTCAAGGTTATGTATCTATAGATTTACATAAAGGCTTAGAAGAGGCAATGTATCTACAGATTTCCACAAAAGCCTTGAAATGCTAGACTTTACAAAGAAAGAGCGAAAGAAACTGATGTGGATTCTCCAAATTCAGTCCATTAGCAGCACAATGAAAATCTGAAAGACGTTTCAAAGATTCGCAATCCAAGAATCTTTAAATGACTAGATGCATGCATTTGGTTAAGTACATCAACAGTTCAACCAACACACCAACTAAACAACATATTTACTAAGACCAGTAACTCTCTTAACTTCAAAAATCTTGTTGTTTTGTTAGTGACCAGCTTGAACTCCGTTAAGAGCTGAAATAAACCTTAAAGAAAAGCATACATGTATATTCACAAATCAATGCAAACAGAGACAGCTAGCTCACTAGAACACCATGAAAGTTTGAACTGTTGATTTAGCCAAGATGCTCTTATGATCTGATGAGCAAGTTTTCTTTATTTGCATTAATTTGTGAATATACAGTTGTATTGTATAATGCTGAGCACATATGAATGCAAACATGTATGCATGATTTCTTCTACACTGAAATTATTACTATATTAACTCTTCCGTTACAGTATTTATTTTGAGAAGCTCTGTGGCTTAGTGGTTAGGGTGCCAGCATCATGATTGTGAGATTGTGGTTTCAATTCCTGGACCGGGTGATGTGTTGTGTTCTTGAGCAAAATACTTCATTTCACGTTGCTCCAGTCCACTCAACTGGCAAAAATGAGTAACGCTGCGATGCACTGGCGTCCTGTCCAGCTGGGGGGAACACATACGCCATAGAAACCAGGAAACCAGGCCCATGAGCCTGGCTAGGCTTTAAAAGGGCGCATTTATTTTATATATATCATCATCATCATCATCATCGTTTAACGTCCGCTTTCCATGCTAGCATGGGTTGGACGATTTGACTGAGGACTGGTGAAACCGGATGGCAACACCAGGCTCCAATCTGATTTGGCAGA
>NC_068987.1:12342997-12348202 GCF_001194135.2 Octopus bimaculoides | reverse complement strand
AAGGTCTTGCCTCACCACCTCAGCCCAGGTCATATATATATATATATATATATATATATATATATATATACAAACAATATATGAGTATATGCATATGTATGTACATACCTTCATCTACATGTACATATAGATACATAACTGGGTACATGATGTGGCAAAAGAACATGGACAAAATGATAAACAAGGTATAACAAACAAGCAATCTGCTGGCTAAGTGAGCAGGCCAACATTCGCCTTGAGCAGAAGGCCAGTCTATTGCAGGGTCACCCATTTACAGCTGAGTGGACTGGACCAAAGTGAAAATGAAGTGTTTTGCTCGAGAACACAACATGCAGGCAATCTGAGAACTGGACCCACAATCTCATGATCATGAGTGCTACACACCTGACCACTTGACTTCTCACCTTCACGTGTATATATATATATATATATATATATATATATACAGGGTGTCCCAAAAAGATGGGATACTGCTAGAGCGGGATCACTGCCAGAGCAGTGGTCTCGCTCCCATGCCAGTGACACATAAAAAGCACCATTTGAGCGTGATCATTTCCAGATTCGCCTTACTGGCACTTGTGCTGGTGGCATGTGAACAAAACATTGGACTGACTCCTGTGCAGGTGGCGCGTAAATAACACCATTTGAATGTGGCCGTCGCCAGTACCACCGGACTGGCCCTCGTGCCAGTGGCATGTAAAAAGCACGCACTACACTCTTGAAGTGGTTGGCATTAGGAAGGGCATCCAGCTGTAGAAACTTTGCCAGATCAGATTGGAGTCTGGTGTAGCCAAGCCATCCGGTTCACCAGTCCCCAGTAAAATCATCCAACCCATGCTAGCATGGAAAGCAGACGTTAAATGCTGCTGCTGCTGCTGCTGCTGCTGCTGATGATGATGATGATGATGATGATATATACTATGCTTACTTTGGGGTTTGTGTGTGTGTACTCACAGCAACAAGTCCCTGGTGTCGCCTGGCTCTGTAAATAACTTAAACCAACATACAGCAGCATTTAAATCCTTCAACAGAGATTTATGAGCTGACTGCAAATACTTCTTTCCCTTAGCTTTCCTAGTTTTGAGAGAAGGGTGTGATTGATTGGACTGAGACACAGTCACTAAAACAAAAATAAAGTTCACAGCAAGTATGTTTTTAAGAGGTCAATGAAATTTTATATTACAAACTTCTTTGCTTCAAGCACATTCTCTCAGGTCAACTCACAGGATATGCATATCATTACATATACTTAATAATGGTTTCAAATTTTGGCACAAGGACAGTAATTTCAGGAGGGGGATGGGGTGAGAAAAGTCGATTACATTGACTGCCAGTAGCCAACTGGTACAAACATTTCTGTCAGCCTGCCAGCTTTGATGATGATGATAATGATAATAATAATAATAATAATGATAATAATAATAATAATAATAATGATAATAATAATAATAATAATAATAAATAATAATAACGATAATAATAATGATAATAATGATAATAATGATAATAATAATAATAATAATCGACAGATTTTTCTGCTTTTAAAAAGAAAAAAGGATTTTATCCTTTATATCTATACTGTTCAGTATCTATGCGTTGAATAAAATTTATCTTTCTACTTGTTCTTCAATAATAATAATAATAATAATAATAATAATAATAATGATGATGATAATTAAAAAATTATGATGATGATGACGATGATGATAGTGACGATGATGATGACGATGATAATAATAATAATGATAACAATAATGATAATAATGATGATGATGATGATGGTAATGATGATGATGATGGTAATGATGATGATGATGGTAATGATGATGATGATAATCCTTTCTATTATATCCAAAGGGCCTGAAATTTGGAGGAAGGGGTATAGTCAATTACATCGACCTTAATGTTCAACTGGTACTTATTTTATCAATCCTGAAACGCTGAAAGGCTAAGTCAACCTCGGTGAAATGTAAAGACAGATGAGATGGCACTGGGCATTTTGCCCAGCATGCTAACGATCCTGCCAGTGCACCACCTTAATTATAATAATAATAATTACGGAATGAAGAAGTTAATGATATATCTTGACTGTGTAATCCCACAATCTTAATTCTGAACCTGATCGTCACCATTTCAATGTTCACTTTCCGTGCTTTTGTGGGTCAGATGGCATTCACTGAGGCAGAGTTTCTACCACTGGATGCCTTTCCTGTTGCCAACCTTCATCTGTTTCCTAATAAGCTAATATTTCCCCCTATGGCTGAACATGTTACCACAGAAGATTGGAAATGAGCAACACCACTTAAACGTTGGTGACACTCATTTACAACTGTTGCATAATGTCACAAGAAGAAGACGCAGACATATCCATGCACACGCACACACACACACACACATACACACACACATGCACACACTCACATAAACATACATGACGGGATTTTATAAAGTTTCCATTTACCAAAAGGTTTGATAGGCCTTGGGGTTATAAATTACCATGCAGTGGGCCTGACCCCGAAATCATGTGCTTAAGAAGCAGACTTCATGACTACACACCCATGCCTTCACCAATCTTTGCTTTTCCCTCTGCACACATGCATGTGTGTGTGTTTATTGAAATTGAAAGTTTCATGCCATTGTAATCATCAGGCGAGAACTGTTACAATTCAGTATTAGTGGTACATTTATATCCTTTAGTGTGTGTGTGTGTATGTGTGTGTATGCGTGTGCGTGCACGCATAAGTGTGTGTGTGTGTGTGTGTGTATGTGTGTGTGTGTGTGTGTGTGTGTGTGTGTGTGTGTGTGTGCATGTAGTTTTAGTGAAATTGAAAGTTTCATGCGTGTGTGTGGTCCAGTGCTTCTGTTGATTCAATGGTTAACATTTTGTGCTTATTGAATGTTGTTTTTTTTTACCTCTTCACTGGTTGCTTAGATGGTTTTCTTTTATTGTGATGTCAGGTTTGTATTTCTTGTAATCATTGATGAGAAGGTATGTTATTAATTTGTTTATGATTTGTTGGTGAATTGGTGATGAGGCATGTTAATCTTTTTCTTTTTTTTCAGGTAGGTATGTGTAGGTATGAAAGGTGGTACATCTCTTGAGAAAGATTGATTATAAATCAGATTAGCTGTAAAACTAATTAAGGACATATCTTTTGTGAGTAGCTACCAATATATCCCTAATTAACGTCTGAGTGATTTGGGTGTATTGTGCTTTAAACGATTTATTTTGAAGTGTGATGTGGGTAATAAAACATGTCTTTTTATGGCTTTGTTAACAATGGAATTTTGTTTCTTTGTTTTAGAAAAAGCATGTGTGTGTGTGTGTGTGTGTGTGTGTGCATGTGAGTGTTATGTTTCTATGTATGCGTGTATATATATATGTATGTATACTCTTTTACCTTACTCTTTTACTTGTTTCAGTCATTTGACTGCGGTCATGCTGGAGCATCGCCTTTAGTTTAGCAAATCGATCCTGGGACTTATTATTTGTAAGCCTAGTACTTATTCTATCGGTCTCTTTTGCCGAACCACTAAGTGACGGGGACATAAACACACCAGCATCGGTTATCAAGCAATGCTAGGGGGACAAATACAGACACACAAACACGCACATATATATATAAATATATACAACGTCTTCTTTCAGTTTCCGTCTAACCAAATCCACTCACAAGGCTTTGGTCAGCCCGAGGCTATAGTAGAAGACACTTGCCCAAGATGCCACGCAGTGGGACTGAACTCGGAACCATGTGGCTGGTAAGTAAGCTACTTACCACACAGCCACTCCTGCACCTATATATGTATATGTATATATATTCAAACACAAATTTAGATTGGAGCCTGGTGTTGCCATCCGGTTTCACCAGTCCTCAGTCAAATCGTCCAACCCATGCTAGCATGGAAAGCGGACGTTAAATGATGATGATGATGATGATGAATATCTATGAGAGCAATAACAACAGATAAAGATGCAGATAGACAGAGAAGGTAGAGGCAATGGCAGAGAGTAATATTAAGAGATGATATCTGGGAAGTTACTAAAGAAATCTATAATTGGAAAATACTGTAGATATAGGTAGGTTGAAGCTTAAATTGTTTCACACCCCGTGCATGTTTCTGTGTGATATTAACATATAGTTTTCTGTGCGGAGTTTTACGTTATGTGTGATGAATTTTCCATCTCTTAATCTTATCAGTACCATAAGTAGCATTTCTAGTTTAATAAATGGATATGTATTTCTGATTGAATAATAAATCCAGTAAGAATTTACAATACTCATTTCCAAATATTAGATTCTACTCAAGAGAATTTGTGCTGTCCTTTAGCTATCAAACATATTAATGTGGAGTGGTAAAATTAATTCTATCTTTCTGTGTAAAGGTAAATGAACACTACATGTTTGTGAATTTTTAAGGTATTTTCCTTATTTCTTTATTGCCCACAAGGGGCTAAACATAGAGGGAACAAACAAGGACAGACAAACGGATTAGGTCGATTACATCAACCCCAGTGCATAACTGGTATTTAATTTATCGACTCCGAAAGGATGAAAGGCAAAGTCGACCTTGGTGGAATTTGAACTCAGAACGTAACGGCAGGCAAAATACCGTTAAGCATTTCGCCTGGCGTCCTAATGATTCTGCCAGCTCGCCACCCTATGGTATTTTCCATGAGTCAAATGCAGTTTTTTTTTCAATACTATCCATATGCGCTATAATTGATATATACAATATCGCCTTTGTGAGACATAGTCTATTCTAATTACCAGAATGCAATTACAGCTTCATTACATCCCACTTAATGTCTAATGCATCATAAAGATACTTATATTCAGAGGAATAGTAATTTCTGTAAATGATACTGGAAAAATTATAAATGGGTCAAATTCTTTTATTCTTTTATTTGTTCCAGTCATTTGACTGTGGTCATGCTGGAGCACCACCTTTAGTCGAAGAAATTGACCCCAGGACTTATTCTTTGTAAGCCTAGTAATTATTCTATTGATCTCATTGGCCGAACCACTAAGTTACGGGGACATGAACATACCAACATCGGTTGTCAAGCGAAGGTGAGGGGACAAACACAAACACACAAACACACATATATATATATATACAATGGGCTTCTTTCAGTTTCCGTCTACCAAATCCACTCACAAGGATTTGGTTGGCCTGAGGCTATAGTAGAAGACACTTGCCCAA
>NC_068987.1:12340403-12342987 GCF_001194135.2 Octopus bimaculoides | reverse complement strand
TTGGCCTGAGGCTATAGTAGAAGACACTTGCCCAAGGTGCCACACAGTGTGACTGAACCCGGAACCATGTGGTTGTTAAGCAAGCTACTTACCATACAGCCACTCCTACGCCTATATAGAACATATTCAAGATCAGGCATGTGGTTTAATGGTTAGGGTGTTGGACTCATGATTGTAGAATTGGGGTTTCGATTCCTGGACCAAGTGACATATTGTATTCCTGAGCAAAACACTTCATTTTGCATCACTCCAGTCCACCCACCTGGCAAAAATGAGTAATCCTTCAGCACCAAAGATAAAATAAATTCCACTCCCTATCTATACATACCTGCAAATTGAAAGAGTAAAACTGGCCACATTTCTATAAGCTAGAGCATTGTTGAAACTACAGCTCCATATCCCAATGGCACTATAAGATGCAATTCATGTCCAGTCAAGTAATATCTTGATATCTTGGTACAAATATTTGTATTTAGCTAAAACATTTTAAAATTCTGTCCCTGTATAGACATATCATGTTAGAAAACATAAACAGATTATTGTTTTCAACTAAAACCATTGTTCCAATGACAAATCCTGCAATATCAAATTAATACACAACCACTTCAAAAACAAACACAACAGCCTATATTTCATCCACTACAAACACACACACACACACACACACACACACACACACAAATCCAAACAGTAGAGAGCAAAAAAAAAAACAACATGATCTGGTTCACTCCACTAATCAGCAGGAATTCTATCACCCATGTGCTAAAACAGTTTGTCATCTTAATCAACAAATGCTCCAATAAAGACAACATACTTCATAACTTATGTCAAAATACATCACCAATGTAATAATTTGTTCGAACAGATCAAGATTAAAAACCAATGCAAATATATCCAATTTACCATTGTAGATTTTTACCCATCAATCACCTTTTATATAAAGACAGCATTAGACAAGCTCAAAACTTTATTACATTCTAGATGATAGCTCTTATTTAACACAAAGGAATGATAGGTAAAAACCATGATGAAGTTTTTGACATTTTTATGTGAAGTTACAATAGTGAGGGCATATGGCCTAGTTGTTAGAGCATTGCACTTATGATCACCAGGTCATAAGTTCAGTTCTTGCACTGGGTGGTGAGTTGTGTTTTTTAACAAACCACTTCATTTTCCATTACTTTTGTGCTGTGTGGGGACCAGTACATCAAAGAATAGACCCAACATTTCCCCCTGCATGTTGTAAAAGGTAACTAAAAGTGGTTAAGGTAAAATTTACACTCTGACCACACAAAACCTTTACCAACATCAGCCACCCAAACAGACCCATGGATTGGAGGTGTCACTTGAGTGGTGCAAAGGTATCATCGACTTGAAGAAGTAAGGCATCACCAGAAAACGGTGGATGCAGTGATGTGCTATTACAGCACACGCCCTCTTACTACTACTACTACTACTACTACTACAAAAGTGATGAGGTATGTGGATTCATACACCTACCTCTTTTGAGTGATCTACCAAGAGATATGTAACAATACTAGTATAAGACTGTATAGTGATGATGAAATAATAGGTTCAAATACTCAGATATGATGCACAACTAGTAATCACATCTAAAATAAAGTCCTTGTTACCTTGAAAAAGTTCAATCTGAGAATAACACTAGAAATAAAGCAACCACCTACCAATTCATCACATATAATGTAGAAAGTAACAACTAACCTCTTTATACATGCACTTTAAATCAAGTTATCCACCTGATGCTATTAACTATATTAATACACTTGTCAATGTTATCTAGTAGTTGTCTTTTGAGATGTGACATCAAACATCGTTTGATACTGAAAGAACGCTGGTTCACACATACAAACATTCACATACTTCCCTTGTACATGCGCACACATACACACATATAATCACACAGAGTTGAAACGCTGTTTGACTTTTTCTTTTCAGCATTGACTGTTCACCATCCCACTGCCATTGCACACACACGCACACACACGCACACATTTATATACCTCCCTTTTACATATACACACATATACTCACACAGAGTTGAAACACTCCCACTACCATTTTTGCCATCACCCGTTCCTTCCTTATTCATCTATCACTCCTTTTTGTCTCATTCATATGTTGTGACTGAGAAAAACACAAGAATATTATCATAGTAGATGGTTTTTATACTTCTCATCTAAACTGAAAGAAGAGGACTTACTTTGTATCTGCTTCATTCATTTTTAGATCTATATATTTTTTCATTTGTTTGATGTATGTCAGATTATTTCTACGATATAATGATTGGAACTTCATTTTTAAGATGTACATGAATGTATACACACATATATAAACAACAAAAATATAAACATATACACACTCTCATATAAATACAGAGAGAAAAATGGAGGAAATAGAGGTAATTATGTATATATATAAACATGTTTTGTGTGTGTGTGTTTGTGTGTATGTGCATGTATCCATTTATATACAGAAAATTATGCATGCCTACATACATACTTACATACAAATTGATATATATGTGTATATATATATATATATATATATATATATATATATATAT
>NC_068987.1:12338314-12339515 GCF_001194135.2 Octopus bimaculoides | reverse complement strand
ATATATATATATATATACATATATATATAAGGATACACACAAAATACAATAGGGAGTATAAATAATATCAAATGTCAATAAACCTTCGGATATTGTGCTGTGTTTTAGTTACTAGCTTGAGAGAAAAATGTTTAAAAAAAATAGTTTAATACATGATAAGACATAATATAATATAATATAATATAATAAAAGCAACATCACTCCACCATTCACAACATGAAATAGCTTAAAATGTATTTAAAAGACTGGTTCATATGCACAACTCTTTGTTTTACTCTTGGGATTAAATTAGTAATTAAAAACGAACTGAGGCATGTTTAGTATGAATTGATATTGAATTTAATAGTAATGTTTGTAGTCCCTTGTGTATTATGGCATGCATGTTATTGCATCTATCTTGCGTTACATTATACATACATAGATACATACATACATGCATACATATGTATGCATGTATGTGTGCGTGTATATATACACATATATATATATATACATATATGTATGTATATATATGCATGTATATAAATGTATATATATATATGCATGTCTGTATGTATTTATGTATGTATGTATTAGTGTATGTATATTCATATGTGAATGACTGCGCGCGCACGCACACACACACATTATATATAACATACACACACACATATTATATATAACACACACACACATATTATATAACATACACACACACATATTATATAACACACACACATATATATTGCTGCCATTTTATATTTTTTATTTAGTGCCTGTGCATGATTTGCTCTTGATTTTGTTGACTGCATAGTATAGTAGGGTAAGTTGGGCACTGTCTCTGAGAAAAACAGCACCATGATGTAATTCACTCTGCCAGAAATTTGGAAACAACATACTGTACTGCTTGGCATTCACATTGCCATGTCCCCAAAAGATGTACCAAGAGTGATAAAAATCAAACATCCAGACAACAACAGGGTGTTCAGAGTAATCACTAGTGATGGCGATTTCCCTTGATTGCCCTTCACAAATACTAATCGGACACAGGCAGTGTGTCATCAGGCAGCTGGAGGCAATGTCTTCCTGGGGCTATAAACAACATTTAGGTGGCAAATATACTTCACGATTCCATGCTGCTACTGGTTATGTCTTGCTCAGAGATTTATTATTTATATATATATATATATATATATATATATATATATATATATATATATAT
>NC_068987.1:12334668-12338304 GCF_001194135.2 Octopus bimaculoides | reverse complement strand
ATATGTATATATATACTCATATATACTCACACACACTTAAATATATGTACATACATACACACATACGGATATATATATATATATATATATACACACACACCCATAATATATACATATAGACATTCATACATACAAACACACAATTACAATGATGCAAGCATATATTTTTGTACATGGTTTTTTTAAAGTTGGAACTTTATTGATTTTATATTTTTTTTCATTTATATATATATTTGTCTTTCTTTTTTTCTCAGTAATACAGCCAGGTGTCTTTGACCAAATGATGTGCTAGTTATCTACATAAAGGACACCTCACCAACATGTGTTTATAAGTACATTCGCATATGGTACACACTCACAAGCATATGTGTATGTTTATATATTTATAAACATGTACATATGCATCTATACATATTCATATGCTTATATATATATATATATATATATATATATATATATATATATATATATATATATATATATGTATTCATATGCTTATATAGATGTATATACACACACACATATATGTATACATTTTTGAGATTTCTGCTGACCTAAATGGATATGGAACAGCTGATCTTATCATGAAAACTATAAAGATTTAGTTATACTTAACTTTATCCATATATTGATTTCTTTACATTATTTAAAATCTGAAGAAAACACACCTTTCTATGTAGCATGAATTGACATTTTACCTAATTTCAAACTGACACTCTCGGAATAAAATGTCTTGGCAAAGCAATATAAAATGTAAAATATAATGGTTCTATATTTTCTTTTTTTTTCTTCTGAAAATATGCAATTTTCAATATACCATATTTAGTCACATACGAGGGAGTGCTGAAAGTCCCTGGCTTTGTGTAAAAGAAAATACAGGAGGAGTGTTTAATTATGGTTTTATTGAACATATTCCCCTCTCACATCCATACACTTATTGCAGCAGTCTTTCAGTTTTTCTAAGCCCTGTAAAAGAACTTTTGTGATACCCTTAAAGCCAGTAACTTTTCAGCACACCCTCATATAAGTAGCATTGCTAATTTAGTATTAAATCTTGGTACAAAAGTTTTTCCCTTGTAATTTTAGCTCTGCCCCATTTATAAGTTACATCCAAATTTTTTCAGTTAAAATCACTATATATATAATAGTACAACATATATATGAATAAATACAATAATCTTAATATTGCATCTTTCATTCTGTTAGTGTGACTAAGTAGTAACCATTCCATGAATTCTTGAGATTTTCTTTAAAAAAAAATTAAAGTCCCCTAGATAATATTGTCTCAGGTCCTAGAACTCATAGGGGCCAGTTACCTAATTTCTATGGTATATAAGTGGCTGAGATCACAACATTAATCCCTAGTAGGGCACCAGTTTGACACAGAGTTACACATTTACAGTTAGGTGAACAGCAGCAATGTGAAATAAAATGTTTTACTAATGAACACAACGCACCGCTTTTTTCAGGAATTGAAACCACAATCTGGCGAGCATGAGTAAAACACCCTAACAATTGGGTTACATACCTTCAATGAAAATACAGCCAGCAAGTTAAATATTTAAGTATGTGAAATGAGTTATTCCTAATAAAATTAGAGATTTTGGCACACTATAAACCAAATCTTTAGAGATAAGCAATAGTTTTTAATTTTATTTACGTCAACATTATGTTTCATTATGTTTCATTATGTTTCATTCATTTTCATCAGATGTCTAGTCATGGATGTTTACACAGTGTCAGAATCTATGCATTAAATATTTAACATCAATGTTATGAGTCAACGTTTCAATTTGATGGAATTCCGTGTTGGTGCATAAAATATTGAAAAAGAAAGCTTCATCTCTAAAGCTAAGGTCAATAGTTATGTCAGATGAATCTGTTTCATTGCCTGTCTTCTTCCCACGTACATAATTTCAGTTTTCCCCTGGGGTTTTCCAGCCTCATGTATGCTGGTCGAAGAGCTTGTAGAAAATCTCTGAAAACTTTATTACACTTTCTGAAACATGAGATGGCATTTCTATGGATTTTGCAAAGAAAGAAGGTATTTACAGTATTTTAGAGTATAAAAGATGTGGATTCACATTTTAGTCCAAGGCCAGTAAATTCGAGGAAAGGGTAAGACAGATGAAATCAGGAATTCCAGAAATCAAAGGCACAATTTAGTACGTCTTTTTAATGTTTTATTGTATCAAATTTTTATTACACCAATGTATTGTAACTTTTAAATCTAAAATTCACTGTGTTTTATGCTTCATATCGATATTTATCACGGGAGCCAGTCCAGTACTGGCAACGACCTTGCTTGAATGTTTTTTTCACGTGCCAGTAAGGTGATGCTGGTAATGATATATATATATCTTGGGCAAGTGTCTTCTACTATAGCCTTGGGCCGACCAAAGCCTTGTGAGTGGATTTGGTAGACAGAAACTGAAAGAAGCCCGTCGTATATATGTATATATATATAAATATATTTGTATGTGTGTGTATAAATATATTTGTATGTGTGTTTGTCCCCCCAACATCACTTGACAACTGATGGTGGTGTGTTTACGTCCCTGTAACTTAGCGGTTCGGCAAAAGAGACCGATAGAATAAGTACTAGGCTTACAAAGAACAAGTAGCGGGGTCAATTGGATTCGACTAAAGGCGGTGCTCCAACATGGCCACAGTCAAATGACTGAAACAAGTAAAAGAATAAAAGAAAAAGAATATATACTAATTCATATGGAAAATGAAGAGAACACTCACCTTCTGTTTTCAAGAACTGAGCTATTAGGTAGACTTGTTAGGAAGAAACTAATATCCATTGTGAATAAAGTGACCATTTGCTTTGTCGATTGTGGGGGTGGGGTGGGGGAATAAACTTTAATTGTATGTTGCTGTGTGAGTTTTATCTAAATTATATATTGCAAGGAAACACTCAACACAGAAATCAATCTTTGCCATTTCTCCGGAAAGCAATTTCCTGATACATATTCATTTGTTATCTTTGTTAATAAGATAGCTTCATTAAAGAGAAAGTTCTGTCAGTGTGTAGTGCCATTGGTTTAAAGTTGACAAGCTTTCTTCCCATAGACTTGTCTCATTAATTTCAACTATGTACAGCTTACAGAAGTTAATGAGGCCGATATTGAATTCCTTCAATGGATTTATTTAAAATAAAAGAACCACAAGACTTTATGGTAATAAATAAAAGTTTATCATCACAAAACTACTGATGCTACTATTACCGATGCTGTTTGTCTGGATATCAAATACACAAAATGGCTACTGACAAAAAGACTGACTCTTTTTCGATACTACTATTGCCAATCATTGAATATATTAATACTTTAGAAACCATTTTTGTTATCATTACGATTGTTATTGTTGTTGTTGTCATTCTTCTTATGTTCTTCCTGAAGATGAAATTTCAACATCTTCATTTCAATTACACACTAACGCTTCAGGGAAGGACTTCAATATAAAAAGTTACATTCCATTTCTCCTGTTATAAACATCTCAGACATTTTGGTTCTTTTTAATTATTTAATTTTATTTAATTTATCCAAATTGATTAAAATCAATCGGATTAAGCCCCATAGCTAGCCAAATCAACAAAATAAAACTGTTTATATATATATATATATATAT
>NC_068987.1:12329640-12334518 GCF_001194135.2 Octopus bimaculoides | reverse complement strand
GATGATATTAGTAACCATTCAAAAATTAATCCTCTGTTTTGCTAGAATAATATTTTTAATTACATGTTTATCTGACAGTATTTCTCTTCTCAAACACCATGATTCTCTTCTATTAGATATTTGCTTCTATTTCTGAAAAATCTAATTAACTGAAGTCTTTGACAAATTTCAAACATATTATATATATACACTCACACACACACACACACACACACGCATGCATGCATGTATGTATGCTATGTGCGTGCATGTGTATGTGTGTGCATGTACATGTATATGTATGTGTGTATATATATACATGTGTGTGTGGGGTGTGTGTGTGTGTGTGTGTGTGTATATGTGTGTGTGTGTGTGTGTGTAAGAGTACTTTTTTCTATATTAAGAGTAAGAAAAACATTAGTTTTTAGAGTCTAACATTTTTTCTTTCTTTGCAAATTACGTTATTCCACAGGGATTAAATTCATATATATTTTACCCTTTTAATACGAGATTAGATCAGACCCATAGCAGACACTGCATGTTTTATGAATTCTAAAAGGGCTCTTCAGTAATGGAAGCAGCAAGAAATATCTGTTCTGTCTGTAGAAATGATGCTTTAATTGTCCAAACCTACCAATGATGGTTTGAGCTGTTTTGCCTAGGAAACTTTTCTCTCACAGATTCCATTTGGTTTGGACAACCAAGTTTTGTCAATAAAAAGATCCTGAAAACTGTTGAAGAAAATTCTACACAAGCTTCACAAAAATTAGTAAACTAGTTCGATTCATGTAATATTTTGATCAGAATACTCCTTCAGAGCTAGGGAAAGTGCCAAAACTTGGTCAGTGGATGCTTCATCATCTGATTGCTTCATAGCTTAATCAAAGTAGAGTTGACCTTTGCTGGTCATTGAAGAGTAGACTTGCTACTGAATCTTTCCTGTGTACAACAATCACAAGTGATAAAAAATAAAAAAATGGGGTTTCCATAATGATATCCAGCAAAACTAATAAGGTAGGAGTTAAACTACAACTACACGTGGGAAAAAAAAATACTATACTCTGTGTTTGGCGAGATATGAAGTGTGTCATCTATCATGATGGGTTAAACCAAAATGAAACCGTCGATCATCATCATCATCATCATCATCATCATCATCTTCATCATCATCATCATCATCATCATCATCATCCTCCTCCTCATCATCATCACTTAACATCTGTTGTCCATGCTCGCATGGATTGGACAGTTTGACCAGAGGGGGCAAGCTGGAGATGGAGAGTTGCACCAAGCTCCAATCTGATTTAGCATGGTTGCTTACTGTGGCTGGATGCCCTTCCCAACACCAGCCACTTTACAGAATGTACTGGGTATTTTTATGCGGCATCACATGAGTGCAAATACATGGCACCCGTGCAAGTGCACATGACTTTACCAGCGGGAAGTGACCTTAACGCTTCTGCTGTGGAGTACTGGTCTTCTTGTGGAGAAGTAATGTCATCAATTGGAAGCACAACACCAAAATTTCCAGGAATTGAACCCATCATTGCTCTTCCTAAAAAGGTGTTGTTCTTACACAATAATACAAGAGAACATATTGCTCAAGTCATTCAGGCAAAGATTATGGCATTAAATATAAGAGTTTTATCTCATTCTCCTAACTCTGCTGGCCTTGCTCCATCTGTCTATCATCTTTTCAGATCATTGCAAAATTATATATTTATCAGTTGTGAAGTGGCTAAATGATTTTGAGTGTCTTTACTTTAAAACCTGAAGAATTTACACCTGAGGGATCTACGGTTTACTAGATAAACAGTCATAAGTTATCAATAATCTTTATTAAATATATCCGTTAAGACGGAAGAAATATTTATTTATTTCCTATCTTGAAATGCAAAAGGAATTTCTTTCCAACCTAATACACAGACATTGCATATGTATGAGTACATTTATGCAGAGCAAAGGGGAAAGATAGCATCATCATCATCATCATTTAACATCTATTTGTGTATGCTAGTATGGGTCAGACAGTTTTATCAGGGCTGGTAAGCTGAGGGGCTGCATCAAACTCCAGTCTGATTTGACATGGTTTTTTTACTCTTGGATGCCCTTCCTAACACCAACCACTCCAAGAGTGTAATGCATGCTTTTTACGTGCCACTAGCATGAGTGCCAGTCATGTGACGCCTGTATCTTCCACGACTAAGACAGTATTTAACTATTAATTGTAAAAAATCAAATATAATGATTTAAAAAACTTCACAAACAATCATTTATGGGAAACTTAGAGAAACAGTTTTTGACAATTTTTTCAGCTTCAATAAAAAACACACACACACACACACACACATATATGCATTTGTGCATGCACACACACACACACACACACACACATACACACATACACACATACAGTTCTGGGTGTGTTGGCTGAAGACTGCATGTTAGTTACAGCTAGAATATTTCTTGTATAATAATTCTGTTTTTGTTGTATCATGATATAATCTGATCATAATTAGTTTTCAAATCTAATAACGTAAATTCAGAAACACAGATTAAATCAGATTGAAGTTGTATTACGTATAGAAATAACCTGAAGTTTGAATGTATTATTATCAGCATGATCATCACTGTCATCATCGTCATCATTGTCATTGTCCTGGTTGTCATCATCATCATCCCCATTATCATCATCGTCGTCATCATCATTTTAATGTTCATTTTCCCATGCTAGTATTGGTCAGATAGAATTTGCTAAGGGTAGATTTATTTATGCCCAGATGCCCTTCCTGTCAACAACCCTCACCTAGTTCCCAGTAAAGTGATATTTTCCCATAGCCTGACATGTTTTTACGGAATATTGGCAACAAAGGACATTGTGTGCACAGTGGTGACACTCATTTACAAGCGTCACACAAAGTCAAGGCAAGGAGACAGTATAATACACATACATGTACACACACACACACACACACAGTAGTGCGTAACTGGTACTTATTTAATTGAACCTGAAAGAATGAAAGGCTAAGTCGACCTCGGCAGAATTTGAACTCAGAATGTAGCAGCAGATGAAATACTGCTAAGCATTTCGCCTGGCTTGCTAACGTTTCTGCCAGCTCGCTTTCAATTAGTGTTTCTATGTAGCTCTATGCAGACATAAACACACTTGACCTAATGCAGTGGTTCAAAAACATTTTCAGATTGCTGCTCCCTTTGTGCCCAGGTCATATTCCTAGTGCTTTACCTCACCACCACAAATGTAGACTATTTTCTGCAGCAAATTCAAAGTGACAGTATATCACAAATGACCTTAACCTAATTAACCCATTATTTTACTATTTTTATATCCATTGCCCTTTTGGTCACCCTATTATCACCTCACTTTTCTTCAACATTTTCTGGATCTTTCCACTGCCCCCAGGTGGTCAGTACCACCAGCTTTGGGAACCACTAGTCTAATGCAACCTCAGCATGCTACAGCCAGAGGAAGAGAGAGAGAAAGAGTGGGATAAAGAAGGTTGCACCAGCATTTAGTTGGTACCCATTTCAGCTGGATAAAGAAGAGCATTGTGAAATGTAAATGCTGTGTTCAAGAACACATTGAACAACCCGATCCAAAAGTTGAACCCATGTCTTTATGATTGTGAATCCAATGTCATAATCACTAAGCCAGGTACCTTCACACACTGACACAGTTAGACTGAAATATACTGAGTCATGTAGGATTTCCTTTTATCAAAATGTTCATTGTGTTTCTATATCGCATGACATCACACAATGTGGGCGAAACGAAACCAGATAAAATGGTAATTACTAGTTGTACTCTTTTTAAAATATATACAAAAGTTCGGCTGGTTCACTGAAAAGGAAATTTCTTATTAATATGCTGGTTGAGCAAGATTATTATCAGGAAATTCTTGGTGTTTGAATTAACTGCTAAGATGTGTCGTTCACATTTGTAATTACAAATATTCTGATTGCTTGGCAGTGATGATACTTAAGACCTCAATTCAACATCACCATACTCTCTTTACTCTTTTCTCTCTTTTACTTGTTTCAGTCATTTGACTGCGGCCACGCTGGAGCACCGCCTTTTAGTCGAGAAAATTGACCCCAGGACTTATTCTTTGTAAGCCTAGTACTTATTCTATCGGTCTCTTTTTGCCAAACCACTAAGTTACGGGGACGTAAACACACCAGCATCGGTTGTCAAGCGATGTTGGGGGAACAAACACAGACACACAAACACACATACATAGATATATATACATATATACAACAGGCTTCTTTCAGTTTCTGTCTACCAAATCCTCTCACAAGGCTTTGGTCAATAGTAGAAGACACTTGCCCAAAGTGCCACGCAGTGGGACTGAACCCGGAACCATGTGGTTGGTAAGCAAGCTACTTACCACACAGCCACTCCTGCGCCATGCGTATTAATTAAAATTTGATCAATATGTAAGTAATTTATTCAATAAAAATGAAGATAGTTTAGAAAAACTGGACTGTCATCATCAACATTATCATAATCATTATCATTATCATCATCATTTATTATATTGGTATAGGCTGGACAGTTTGGCAGGATCTGCTGGGCTCAAGGACTACATTGTGTTGTCTGCTTTGGCATAGTTTTTATGGTTGGATACCTTTCCTAACACCAATCAGTATACATTATGTACTGGGTGCTTTTTTGTGCAACCAGCACTAGTGAGGTTGCCATATAGCTTTCTAGACCACAAGGGTCTAGACACAAACCACAAAGGGGCAGTGTTATATGAGGAGACGGGGTCAGATCATACATTTATTCTCTCTCTTTTAATTCTCTCTGTTTATACATACATATATATATATATATATATATATATATATATATATACACACACACACACACACACA
>NC_068987.1:12316148-12329630 GCF_001194135.2 Octopus bimaculoides | reverse complement strand
CACACACACACACACACACACACACACACACACACACACACACACATATATATATATATATACATTTATATATGTATATAAATGTAGGTGTATATGTATATATACTTACATGTGTTGGTGCATGATGGCCTTCTACTTAGATTTTACCTACCAGATTGCACTCAAAGAATAGGCTTCAGCAACAAGGTTACATCAGTTCAAGTGCTGTACAATGGAATTCAACCCCAAACTGCAAAACGAAGTTCTTAACCATACAGCCATGTCTGAAACATTATCTTCATGACTCTTATTACAAATGTACTGTCTCGTTAATTTTAAAAGCATTAACGATCCAATCAGAAACCACAACCTTATTTATTTATTTGTTTATTTATTTACTCATTCATTTAATTTTAATCACAACAATTTCCTTTGTCATTCATTAATTGCTACTCGATCAGTTTTTAAAGAAGGACAGTCGTATCAATTTCTTTCCCATCAACATTTCAATTTTCAATTAACCGTAACTTCAGTGCATCTCGTAAATAACCCCATCAATGGTTTCTCTTTTATTTGTAATGTTATTTCAATCGTCTCTCAAACAAAGTGTCTTTCTTTGTAGTCAGTTAACTACATACAAAATATAATACCAGGATATCGTGACTGAAAGAGAAAGACAAATAAAAATTATTTACAGTTCCATGATATAATTTGATTATGGTGTCTGTTTTTTTGTAATGGCCAAATGCAAAACTGACACTTCTTGATGCTTCGTTAGCAACGTAAGTCTTATAGAATGATGGAAATTTTTACGACTGGTGATATATGGAAACCTTTTCTTTTTTTTTTTTTAGCATTGGTCAATGATCTAATGAATGAAGTGAGCTGGCAGAATTGTTAGCACATTTTAGTGATGTTAGTGGTATTTTTTCCAGCTCTTTACTTTCAAAGTCCAAATCCCACCAAGGTCCACTTTGAGGTTGATTAACCCTTTAGTGGTTGCATTATTCTGCCAAAATTAATGGTTTTTCATCCACATTGTTTTGAACTAATCATGCATTATCTTGTAGCTATGAGATTTTGATGAGGTAGCTGTTAATTTTCAAAATGATATTGTAGGGTTGGTGTGAGAGACCAGATTTGGCCAGTTTGAACATAAAACAAGCAGAATACTTTTGGCCAAATATGGCCAGTTTAAATGCTAAAGGGTTAAAACAAAGTACCTGTCAACTACTGGAATCGATGTAATTGGCTTGTCCCCTCTCCTCAAAATTGAACCCTGCAATAAACCAACATTCTGTTCGAGGAGAATCTTGAAATCTCAGTCACTTGCACCATGTGTAATCAGCTTTATGAGTCCTGGTTGAATGAGAGTGGAGCTCCTTCAGGCTGACTTTGTACTTGAGATAGATTACATGGTGAGAAATTTAAGTGACCCAATGGGTCATGATGGTGTTCATGGTATATAAAAAACAAAAAGAAACCCAAAAGTCTCAATACCAAAATTATAGTAGCTCCTTGGAAAAAGCTGGTGTTGATTTATACACTGGATAAAGCAAAGCCCTTAAAATCCATAGACTTGTCAAGCACATTCCTTAAAAATGTTGGTGGGACAATGATAAAGATGCTTTGTACATCCTGGATTGGACCTAGTTTTGTGCCCCTTCAAACAAATTTTGTTCCCACGCTTATAAGCAAAAAATTTGTTCAGGGATTTAGCCCTAAATTGAGGGTGCAACTTATACAAAAGTGCAGCTTATACACAAGTAAATACAGTTAGTCCATTTTCATTGTTTGCATTCCCACTTTATAGAAACCCATAGTGAAACCAAATCGAAGAAAGCAAGATGATATTATAGTGAACAACAAGCAATAATATTTTGAAGTAGCTGTCATTCTAAATTACTAAGTATTTCTGTTTCAAATTCTGTTAGGTTCTTTGTTTAATATCCTGTGAATGTTATGGCTAAATGTCAAAATGTCAGCTTCCAGCCATATAACTGATCGTATAATTCTTGGAAAATAAGATTTTTGTATTTTACTTTAAGAAGCAAAAAAAAAAAAAAAAAAAAAAAAAAAAAAAAAAAAGAAAAGGGGAAAAAAGAAAAATAACTGTTATTATCATCAAAACTGATACACTGGCTATCTTTTTCCTCGAAGTGAAGCTTGTTGGTTTGTAAGAAGGAATAATCTAAGCAAATTCACTGGAAATGTTTTGATCACTTGCCTGATTCAAATGACAACATAATAATAGCATATTCAGGTTCAGCCCCATCTAACATCACCATACCCAAGTGTCTTCTGCTATAACATGGGCCAGCCAATGCCTTGTGAGTAAATATGGTGCACAGAAATTACGTGGAATCCTGTCATATATTGTCATGATTGTCGTCGTCGTTGTCGTCATCTTCATCATCATCAGCATCAGTGTCACCACGATCGGCATCATCATTGTCATGTAATACCAATTTTCTATGACTGGATGCTCTCCTGTTGTCAGATGTTACCTATTTCCAGGCAAGATAATATTTCTCCACAGCTAGACATGTTTTCATGATAGACTGGAAATGTGAGACAAAGATACACACATACACACACACACACACACACACACACACACACACACA
The DNA here is from genome assembly GCF_001194135.2 of Octopus bimaculoides. Taxonomy (NCBI): domain Eukaryota; kingdom Metazoa; phylum Mollusca; class Cephalopoda; order Octopoda; family Octopodidae; genus Octopus; species Octopus bimaculoides. The sequence goes on along the minus strand of NC_068987.1, from coordinate 12,327,024 downwards.
CACACACACACACACACACACACACACATACACATGCAACAGGCGTCATTCAGTTCCTGTGTACCAAATACCCTCACATAGCTTTGTTAACCTGGGACTATAGTAGAAGGCACTTGCCCAAGGTGCCACATAATGGGATTGAACTTGAGACCACATATATGAATATATATATATGTGTTTGTGTTTTTGCACTTGAGTATGTCCTCTTCACCGCTTGACAGCTGTTGTTGGTTTGTTTACGTCCCTGTAACTTAGCAGTCTGGCCTAAGAAACCAATAGACTAAGTACAAAATTTTAAAATTAGCACCTGGGTCAATATGCTTGACTAAAACCTTTAAGTTGGTGCCCCAGCATGGCCACAGTCCTTTGACTGAAACAAGTAAACAGTAGAAGATACAATGTCTTCATGAAGCTGTTAACTACCTTTTGCATTTTCTCATGTGTATGACTGGCAAGGCATCCTATATTTTAGCATCCATCCAGTTCTTGTCCCCTCCCTCAAAATTTCAGGCCTTGTGCCTATTGTAGAAAGGATTATTATTATTATTATTATTATTATTATTATTATTATTATTATTCAGTAGTTTTATTTTTATAGCGTGCTTTCACTTCACTACTGAGCGCAGCTCTGTGTGCCTTGGGCATGTGCTGTGGTTTGCTGTGATGCTCTTATGGTTACTGTATTGAAAGTGTTTTGCGTAGGATGTGTGCAGTACCCAGTAGTGCAATTTTCTGTATGTTATATATATTTGTAAGTCTTGGTGTTTTTGTTATGTATTCGTCTGAATATCTTTTTATCATACCTACCATGATAGGAATTGTTTCTGCTTTTAGATTCCACATTCGAGTTACCTCTATTTCCAGGTCTTTGTATTTTGATAGTTTCTCCATTTCTTTTAGGGAAACGTTGTCATCTGCTGGTATTGATACATCAATTAGAAAGCATTTTTTTCCTTTATTATTATTATTATTATTATTATTATTATTATTATTATTATTATTATTATTATTATTATTATTATAGCATGTAGCCTTGTGTCAGTCTAAAACAAATATTCATACTAAAAGCAGTAGAAACGATCATAACTAAAAGCAGATAAAAACTGAATGCTTCATGTTTATTTACTATCTTACTGGTTTGCTTTCAAGTTACACAGTTTAATCACATTCCAGGTATGATCAATGTAATTGTCTATATCCTGCTCTTATATAAAACTGGTGTTATTCATCTACAAAAGGCTATTGAATAAGACATGTACAGATGTTATTTATAAGACATTGTTCATTTGCTGTTTAGCTCCAAGGAGGTATTGGTCCAGCAGACCTATGATTCAATACATTCCAGACATGGCTGTCCTGTCTTATAGTCAGACAGTGTATTCAGGAAAGCTGGATATTACTCAGTTAGATTCATGCTAATATATAACTGGTTCTCTTTTTTTTTTCTTTTTTTTTTGATGATCCAGTTTTGTCCAGTTTCAGCTAATCTATCTTTACATATATAAATAATAAGTGTAATGTTTCAGGTAACTCTTAGTCAGATCACACTTACAATCAGGTCACTCTTGGTGCTTTTGGTAACATGTGACCCACAACAGCCAGTTATGTTGGGTCATCGGAACTAAGCTGGCAACCCTAATTAGCCTACTTGGTAAGAAGGGTGGATTTTGTTGGATACCCTCCTGGATTAGAAACAGTGACAATGAAAGCAGACCTGGATAGCTGAAAGCTGTCAATCACAAACTCACACACTAAACAACTCAGTGTATGTAATTGTTGTTTGGCCAAGGAAGCAGTGGTGAGCTCTGCCAGATCCCCGAGTGTCTGAGCAACCCTGTTGGCATAATAAGCCACAAAGAGTAAAGCTGCTAATCTGGTTATCTTCAGAGACATACAAGACGAACGAAGAAGATTATTTCTCTCTTATTCACTCATATGTCATACAAGATATGTAATAAAGCTCAATTTATTCATTAAGAGGTGAATCATATAATGAGTAAAGTGTGAAAAGTAACTGAATTAGAATTTAATGAACAGAATGACACCAGCAAACAATGAGGTTTCTTCAGGTGAAAATAGTCATATGTTTATAAGGTCTTACCTATGTAATACAGGTATGGTATGGATTTTCTGGTTTTCCAGAAAGTAAGTAGTGTACCTGTAGTCAAAAAAGATCTAGCCTCTCATGCCTTGCCTATAATGTTATTCTAAAAATCAATAATCACATCATCGTAATCTTTGAATTAGTGCATGATTAACTCAAAATAATACGAATCAACAAGCATTACATTTGACAGAATAATTTGAATTTTAAGGTTTTTGAGGTTTTTCAGCTTCCCAAGTTGAGTGCACCAGTAATTTTGCCCTTCCATTCGAAGTGCATCGGTAAACTATTTTTGATTTCCAATGTTAATCTTCAATACATCACAAAATCAAAAGAACTGTAAAGCCACTATTCTAAATACGTGTACATATTGTTGTATCTTGCTCACAGCTGGTTTTGCTAATGTATAAATTATACCCAACAAATGTAATAAAAATGAATTGATTTAATAAATGCTATGAAATCCTGCATTTTCTATTTGTTAGTCACTGTCAACACAGTGCACATAATCATTTTAGAATGTTCTAGACTAAGTGAAAGCTGAGATTGCTTGGTTACAATTTGTCTGGAGTCGTTGTAGGTTTAGAGCTGGAGAAGCAATGACAAGAGAACTGCTGAACAAGAGATGTAATAACAGAGAAAACAATGAGTTGTCTTTGTTTAACCAGTTTCAAAGGTGAAGATGGGGACAGTTTGCCCCAGATGATGCTTTGATGGGAACCTCACTTTTGGGTCTACCGTATAAGCCTGTATTGGATTGGGGCCTATGGAGAGGAAGATGGAAAACTTAAGAGCTGCCTTGGGTGGCACACACACACACACACTAGTTACAACATTGTTTTTAACCTTAGGTTAATCCTGATTAAACAAACCTATCATCAAAGGATCACACCTGTGACCAGTTGCCCTGTTTTAGAGGTAAGGCCAGAGTATTTAATGTGCCCTTTCCTTCAAGCAACTGTAAACAGGCTCTCTAATTTTGAGGAAAAGCAGGTGCATAGAATGAAATACTTTACCTTTTATTTTATCAGTATGGAAGGGTAGTGTTTATGAAGGGCTTCTGAGACTGATGGGAGCAGGAGAGGAAAGTATCCTCAAACAGGGAGACCTGCCCTAGATGCTAGCACTAAAGGTACTTAAGGACCAGGTGATGGTGTTAAACCAGGTGATAAATTAAACCTGGTATTCCATTGGTTACAATGATAAAAGTTCCAGTTGATCCAATCAACGGAACAGCCTGCAGATGGAATTAATGTGTATGTGGCTGAGCACTCCACAGATACAACTACTCTTAATGTAGTTTTCAGGGTGATTCAGGGTGACACAGAATGTGACAAAGCCAGCCTTTAGAAATACAGGTGTAACTCGTTTTTGCCAGCTGAAGAGCCTAGAGCAACATAAAATAAAGTGTCTTGCTCAAGGATATAACATGTCATAGGGAAATGAACTCACAACCTTACAATCATGAGCTAAATACCCTACCCACTAAGCTATGGGCCTTCACAGATTGAATCTAGGTTGGTGTAAATTGAACAATTTTAAAGAAATGGAGGACAGTCTTGTTTGCTGTATTACAAGAAACAGGTAGAGAATATAACTGGATAAAGGGCCTATATCAGATAATGACTGAGGTGTAGCAAAAGGAGAGACAAGAAAGGGAATTGTCCCCTCCCAGGTGCATGTTTGAATAGTTATGAAATTCCCCTCTCCTATAATACCTGCTAATTAAAGTAGTATCTTTACTCCTGTGTCTTGTGACCCCTTCTTATGTCACTCGATAGTGGTGAGGGAATTATTGCTTACCTAGCAGAAAAAATTGTATTACATGGTTGCACTTAATATGTATGTATGTTATCAATCAGTTTCATTTCTGTATTTCTTGTCCATAGAGAAAGAGCCGGACTCTAACATAGATTCAAGGCTCCTTCATTGGAACTTTTATCAACATCATCTAGGTATTTGTGCATATGTGTGTGTGTGTGCAGTATTTGGTGTTAGTGTATGCGCAGATTTGTATGTTTGTTTTATGGATGCGTTTTTATGTCTAGATGCATGCATATGTATTTATGTGCTAAATTTTTGGAAAGTTTTACATATCTTTACAGTTCCATTGATGGCTTGAATCTTATGTATGTATGTATGTATGTATGTTATGTATGCATGCATATGTGTATGTATGTATGCATGCATGTGTGTCTTGGGGCTAGGGAAGAAGACATCTAAGGTATTACACAGTGGGATTGAACCCAAAGCAATGTGGTTGCAAAGTGAATGTCTTATCCACACAGCCGTGCCTGTGCCTACTATTGGCTAAGATATTCAAATTTATTCAATGTAACACTTTTTGGAATTGTTGGGATACTAGAATCTAAATGAACAAACAAATAGTCTCTTTGAAGTCACTCAATGTGTTAGAAACAGCAGCCAAATCTTCGCTGTAGCTCATCCTGCTGTCTTAAAAATGGGACAACACATTGGAAACTGTACTCTGTGTCTGAAAAAAGAAATTGGACAGTCATGGCTGGATCGCCTGGGATCAAAGTAGTATAAATAAGCAGGACTGATCCTAGGTTAAACAACACTGACATAATACTGATAAAAATATTTAGAAATCTGCTTTGTATTGTGTGTCTGACCCAAAATTGTTATAAATATGGCCTTAGTTAATAATAGCTTCGTTTTGTTTCAGTAAATAGCTTTCAGTTTGCTTTTATAGAAAAAAAAAAAAACCAAACAAACAAGAAACAAATAAAGTGTTTTGTGTATTATTTGCTAACCTCACTAATAAACTGTGCTGCCATTAATTGTGACAAGGAGTTGATGTGAGTTGACATGTTTCTTTGTATTACACAATAAAATGGGGAATGTGAATTGTTGCTAAAGAATATCAAACAGCAACACAGATCCTCTTTAACTATTTCTTCTTTTTCTTTTTTTCTGTTAATATTGAACTATAAAACTCAGCAAGGGTTTTGACAGCCTTCTTTTATCTTTTACTTGTTTCAGTTATTGGACTGTGGCCATGCTGGGGCAACACCTTGAATGGTTTAGTTCCATGGTTCCCAACCATTTATTGCCGGTGATCCCCTTTGCTTCCTGTTTTACTGTACTGGACCCTCTTAGCCATTTGAGGTTTTTAAAAATCCCATTTATATTTTTATAATCAAATATTATTAGGGGATTGTATTAAAATATGTTCGGGCAAGTGTAAAAATGTAAATCAGTGGACAGTATAATGCTTACCCATCGTAAGGTTGACAGTCGAATGAATGTAAGTATAATGAAGATATTGTACATAAATGGGTACATTCTGGAAAGGGACTACAATGGGAGACAACAATGGTGAAGTGAACTGTGTAAATGTTGTACAAGGCAAAGTTGTTAACATTGGATTGTTGGTGTGGTTGTAGAATAAGAAACATAAACTGAGCCTATGCAGTCACATGAAATCATGTAGAAATGAATGCAGCATTCCTTATATGGCGAACTGCATGTTGTTCTTCACTGTCTACAGCTCATGCAGCAGCAGGTGCTGTAGTATTTCTTGTATGATAAATAGCATGCTCTTCTTGACTCTATTCAGCGTGTGCTGAAGCTGGTAATGCAGTACTTCTGGCCAGGCAAATACTATGCTGCTCATCGCTGTACATGCAGTATTTTGTGATTGTCTAAATGAAGTCTCCTGTGATGGTTCATTTGCTCTCCTTCTTTTCAATTTCTCTGCTACTGCCGTTTTTCAACTAATGGAGGATCTCTTCTTTGGAGACATTATCTCAAGAAATATGATGTAATAAACTAAGATGACAATTCTACATTAATAATGAAATATGAATTAATAAAGGTAAATAATATCAATATCTTAGCAAATTTTAAGAAATACAAACAATGAATTAATAGGTTGTACATGCAATATTTCGGTTTGGAATGAACAGCAGAAGAATATTTGTATGGGCTTTGTCTATGCTTAGAAGGAAGACTTTGATAAATTTTGATGAACTGAGATGACACTGTTATGTTAATAATTAAATGTCAATAATAAAAAATTTATTAATATCAAAATTTAAAAAAGATGGGAAACGTTCACTGGGAAAGGTTTTATCCATGGTTGTCTGCATCGCATTCTTCCCTGTGTTATCACTTGGTTTGCACCTATTTGCCCGGAAACTGTTCCCTTTCTTGGTTCTACGCTGGAGGAGGCATGATGTAGTACCAAACAGGATTCAGCATGCCACAAAGATGTGAAGGCATCATACACTCTTGTGTGTGAAAAACTTGTTTTCATTATTGTCCTGACGAAGCCTACAGTGTAGTGGGTAATGTGTTGACATATAAAAACATTTTGCTTTTGATTTAGATATTTTTTCTAGATATTTTTATATTTCTCTCTGACTCAGCAATTTTATAAAATATATTTGTTGATATCCAAAAGTGAATTTTTAGTATAAGCAATACAAGCTATAAACTATAACTTTATCCTATTGTGATTTATTTTCCTTATACATATTTCTACATTCAAATGTATTCACTGCTATTTTTATAATAAACCTTTAAAAATGTTAGTATCCTATGCATCATTAATTCTATATCATATAGATTTCTGAGTACATTAACATCTTTTTTCTAACCAACACAGTCACAGGCATTTTATATTATACATTGTTTCTTAATCCACAAAGCATGTACACACACACACACACATATGTGTGTGGATGTGTAGATGTGTGTATGCATGTATACTCTATGCATTGATGTACTGAATGCCATTATTGTTTCTTAATCCACATATTATTGCTACCACTTAGACAACGCCGTTTGAAGTCTACATCAGTTGATCCATTTAATACAACCTACTTATATCATTTCAGTAGCTGTTTTTCCCAGTTTGAACAGAAGCAAGGTGTGGATCATGCAAGCAGTCATACGTATCCCAGAAACGTATTTGAGAGGAACTGTTGAGTCAACTGAAATCCTAGTCATGGCCAATGCCAGTGCTGCCTGACTGGTCCCCATGCCAGTGGCACGTAAAAAGCACCCACTACACTCTCAGAATGTTTGGTGTTAGGAACGGCATTTAGCTGTAGAAAACTTGCCTGATCAGATTGGAGCCTGGTGCAGCCTCCTGGCTTGCCAGTCCTCAATGAAACCGTCCAACCCATGCTGACATGGAAAGCAGATGTTAAACGATGATGATGATGATGATTTATATATATATATATTATCATCATCATCATCTTTTAACATCCATTTTCTGCACTGGCATGAGTTGGATGATTTGACCAGAGCTGGCAGGCTGGTGAGTTGTGCTAGGCTTCATTTTGACTTGGCCTGGTTTCTACAGCTGGATGCCCTTCCTTAATATCAACCACTTTACAGACTGTACCGAGTGCTTTGAATGTGGCACCAGCATGAGCATCTTTACATGGTATCAGCATGGGTGCTTTTTACATGACACTGGCACAGTGCTCTTGCAGGCCAATCCCTTTCATCGTTGGGAGCAACGTTGACACTTCTGCTGTGGAGGACAAGTCTTCTTGAGTACAGCAAAAAAATTAAAATATTTTGTGTATGGTAGATGTATAACAAATTTTTAACTACAAAATCTAATGTGGACCCCCCCCCTCCTCTTGAGTGCCATATGGACCCTGGTAGAGAACCACTGATAGTGTCATCAATATGGCTGTGGTGGTGTATAATTAGAGAAGCATTCTGTATTCTAAATCCACACACACACACGCTGTAAAGTGGTTGACATTAGAAACCGTAGAAACCAAACCAAATCAGACTGGAATCTGGTGCTGTTCTCCGGCTTGCCAGCTCTGGTCAGACTTGCTTACTCATACCAGCATGGAAAACGGACGTTAAAGGATGATGATGATGATGATGATGGACGGGTTTTGCATACATAATACAGTCATTTAGAAACCTTTAATCAAGTCAGGTTACCCATATTATCAGTGAACAAAAATCCCCTGTTAAAAACTTTAAAAACAACAAAACGCTCAAGGGAGATAACTCCAATAAAATCACATTGAAGGTTTTTAGACCTGCTCCAATTACTGTACTGTTTGTTTTTCCAGCTATCTCAACTATATTTGTTATTTCAGATTTAAACACTCCCAGAGTGAATTCTTATACACTAACTACACGAATAATCTTAATAAATCGAAGTTTTTCAAGATTTACTGTGTTATGTATATGTAAGACCCTACAGCAGCTGTAATTTCTTTTGACTATAGGCATACAGCCTGAAAGTTTGGTGGAAGGAGACAGGTCGATTACATCGATCTCAGTTTTTAATTTGCACTTCTTTTGTCGATCCTGAATGGACGAAAGGCAAAGTCGACCACGGCGGAATTTGAACTGTGATCATATGGAACCAGAAGAAATGCCCTTCGACGTTTTGTCCAACGCGCTAACGAGTCTTCCAGGTCGCCGTCTTTACCGTCGTTGTAATTTGAAGCCTGTCTGGGAGTAAAACAAACCTGTTTAGATCCCCTGATTGTAAATTATAGTGTCTAGTATATTGTCAGCTTTAGAGCGTTTTCTTAGGCAAAATAAATAAATGAGGAAATAAAGAGAAAATCCCATTTCGTTTTTCTAATGTTACGTAGGAAATTATTTTCATAGTAGGTCAGGAGAGAGACAAAATATATAAAGGAATATATAGGTATGTCAATCGATTGCAAATATAGCTTAATCGAAATGTATACATTGTTATTTTATTTACAACTATCAGAATTTGGACTAAGCGTTAAACCGTAGAAAGACAAACGTAAAAAACTAAAATATATGGATTTTTAAAAAGTAAAACATATTACGCAAATAGATGTATTAAAATATATCGATATGGTATAATCGATTAGGTTGTTTATATAATGTTCTATTGGAAATCACTCTTTGACAAAATAAATGAGTAACTAGTACATTCTTCGACTTAGTAATTAAATATCTTTATATTACGTAAAGTACAATTAATTCTGGTGGAGTTGTATTTGTTTTCGAAAACTTTGAAAACTTTTTAATAATTGTTTCTGTGTCCCAAGTGCGACCTCCTCTTTCGTCTGCACCCACCCGGGACGTTGACGTACTGAGGCGACATCTCGCGGCTAAGTCACAGCTGTCAACAAGTTGTTTAGTTTCAACAGTGAATGTTGTCAGGTTTTACTCGAAATTCCTTGTCACCGAATTATTGTTATACTTTTTTTTCCAAGTCCAGGGACATTTAAAATATATATATCCAAGTAAGTTAAAACTTTTCCACATATCTCCTTTGTTTGAACTTTCACTTATCCTTTTATTATCAGTTATCAGATCCCTACTCTTAAAAAAATACACAGAAAGTTTTTTTTTTTAAATCAAAACAAATCCGATTGAGAAAAAAGGAAACTTTCGGTTGTTTTCAGTCTCTTATGAATCGGACGTCGAAAGTAGAAAAAAAGTTTTGTTATCAAGTCAACTACGTTTGTAGTCCTTTCTTCTCTCATTCTTCCGATTACTTGCTGGAGGCATTTTCTTTGTTGCTCCAGTGACAACAATTATGACCTCAAAAGTCAGGAGCCACTAACTTCTGTCACTTTACCCCTTCAGGCTAAAATGACGCCCGCTTGATAATTTCATTTGTCATTTTTTTTTCATATACGGAAAGGAACAAAAAGTAAAAAACAATATCACGTATATTTAACTTACATTATTTTTAAAACTCAACTTTACTTTTCATTTCCTCCGGCAGGGTCAATAAAACAAAAGCACTTGTCAAGTACTGGGGTCAGTTTAACCGAAGTAACCCTTACCCTAAAATTTCTGGTTTTCTTCCTGTTAAGAATAGTTATTTCAAAGAATAGTTATTTCAAAGCTTAATCTACCCCGTTCTTTTAGCGCAAGTTATTTATTTAAGCAATCGATAATAACATTTTAAAGAAGCCACTCATTTACTTAATCAGTATTAGAAATTTCAATTAAACCAGTTATTTATGCAATCAATTGTATTATCTCAAATGAATTATTTATTTCATAGTGAAATTTCAATCCATTTGATGATTTATCAGATTTCTCTTTTATTCTCTTTCTGTTTAAATTTCTCTCTTTTCATATCCATTTCTATCAATCACTCTACTTTTCCACTTTCACACTTTATTCGTGTGTGTGTGACTAATTATGCTATTTTCGTTCTCTCTCTCTCTCACACACATACACACACACACACAAATATTATTGTGTATTACTCTATATCTCGTCATAAACATTGTGACAGGCCTGCGTCATTGGAAGTTGTCTACCTAGCAAAACATTTATGGGTTGTTAACTACTACCAACAAATAGTAGATGAAATAATTGGGGTTCGGTCGATAAAGTATCAGAACTGGGGTCGACGTAATCGACTGGTCCCTTCCCCCAAATTCTAGATCTGTATCTATAATGGAAAGAATTATTGTAATTCTACTCATATTTAGGATGCGTTATTGGGTTATAAACCAACCCTAATTCTTGACTTGTCTTTAACGACACTGGTAAAACAAAGTTGACACCGGTAGGTTTTGAACTCGGGAAAATACTGGATTACTATCGTCTGATTCCTAAACGATTCTACCAATCCACCGTTATTAAACCAGAGTATTAATTTTCGCTTATTATTCCAACATCGTTTTAATTAGGATCTGTTCACACGAACAAAACTGTATTAACACTTTTTTTTTTAATGAGGGAAAATAGATATAGTGAATTTTAAAAAGTTGAAAAACTTCATGTGGCTGGAAGAAATTTAACTAGAGATTT
>NC_068987.1:12312828-12315560 GCF_001194135.2 Octopus bimaculoides | reverse complement strand
ATTACATATACTCCATCTCCACCGTTTTGGTTTCCACACCGTCCACCTTGTGTGACACAAGGTGGCGATCCGGATCTTGCATTGCATTGGGATCGAAAATGCGAAGCTAACAACGATGCATTACTCATAATATTCTTTTCTACTCTAGGCACAAAGCCCGAATTTTTTGGGGAGGGGGCTAGTCGATTAAATCGATCCCAGCATGCAACTGGTACTTAATTTATCGATCTCGAAAGGATGAAAGGCAAAGTCGACCTCGGCGGAATTTGAACTCAGAAAGTCAAAGACAGACGAAATACCGCTAAGCATTTCGCTCGGCGTGCTAACGTTTCTGCCAGCTCGTCGCCTTGCATACTTATAATACTCATACTCATAATTGCGGGATCAGCAATTGAACCGTTTTAAGATATTATCAGTGGCGGATGCAAGGGTGTTGCTCTAGTTGCCCGGGCAACACCCTTTCTAGCCGAACCGACACCAAAAAAATCGGGACCAGAGTTTTCAAGGGAAATGAGAGTCAACTCATACTAGAACAGGAGTTGCCGGACCAACTAGGTGTTGCTCTACCTGCCCGCTACAGTGCAACACCCTCAAAAAAATCCTGGATCTTCCCCTGATTATCAAATAACATGATTGTGTTTTCCAATAACATTTCTAGTTTATCTTTAATAAATAAGTCAACAGACAAGCATCGATCTGCTAGAAATAGAGACCAAATCCCCTTCGACGGAGAACATTAGTTAATATAGTTATAAATACTCCTTTGGCTGGAAATGAAACGGGATGGTAAATTTGGCATACCTATGATCATAGAGATGTTCAGTTAGGTCTGACCTGGTGTTAAACAGCAACTTTTGTATATCTACTTTTCATTGATTTATCGTTTATTACACAAAATAATTTTAAATATATGCCATAGTTAATACTTAATTTTTCTTTTTCAAATTTTATTTGAGAAAATAAATCGATTGTTCAAATAAACTGAGCAGAGCTATTGTACCACCCGAATTAACACCTACAAACTCAAATATTTTCTCAATCGAAACCTATTTGTTGTACTTGACTTATTCTAATTAAAAATACATGTTGCCCGTGGGACCTCCGAGAGAAATTTTACAAGGTGGAGCAAGACTGCTGAAGAGGTAGGTAGGGCTGTGCTTTTCGGAAGTCTGAGGACGTAGGACCCAAATCGGCGTGAAATCCATCCAGTAAAGGAATCATAAAGATAGTGACATAACATGGCATTTTTAATTAGCACCCCCCATCCTTTTCTTTTTGTAGATATAACTTAAATGCATGGCTGGTGGATTGGGAGCAAATCGTTTGAGGGTCGGAAGAAATTTTCGGAAGTATTTCTTTCGGGCTCTTATCCTGTCGAGGTCAACTTTACCTTGCATCCTCTTGGGGCCAATTTAATTAACAATATATTATTTTACTTCATTATTATTATCATTATGTTGCGAATTTAAGTGGTAAGCTGGCAGAATCGTTAGCACACTGGACTTAAGGCTTAGCGGTACTTCATCCGTCTTTACGTTCAAATTCCGAAGAGGTCGACTTTGCAATTCATCCTCTCGAGATCGATGAAATAAGTATTAGTTACGCACTGAGGGTCGATGTAGTCACTAGCCCCCTCCCTCAAAATTTCAGGCCTTGTGCCTATAATAGAAAGGATTATTATTTTGCGATTTAAACACCGATGACCCTTTCCAGGAAAATCCTGGCTATTTTGATCCTAATGTACCGACCTTTCGCTTTCCGTTGATGAAACGATAATTAACAAACGAATATAATAAAGGAACCTAAATTATAGTTTAATTATAGTTTGTATGCGGAGCAATTCCGGATGTATGATGTAACTTAAATTTAAATCTAATTGAACGTAACTTAGATATAAATTTCAATCAACAGTGTCTCGGAAGAGTCAAATATACATATTATTATATCACATTATTTATTTTACTCGTTTCAATCATTAGTCTGCAGCATGGCCCTAAACACTTAATAGATTTTGGTGGCCCCATATATATGTGATTCAAAATCTTAACAATAATAAACCATAGAATGAAACAAAACTAACAGTAAGATGGAAAATAGTTATTTTGTATACTTCCACTTTATTTACATTTGAAAAGCTTTCAATTTCTTCTTAATAGCAGTCTTTCATCAGAGCCTCACTATGATACCATGCACACTTCGAAATTATATTTCCGATCATATAAACCACTTCGAATATTATTTTAACAAGTTTAAAGTGATTTCTTTTGTGTCGTAAACCATTTACCATTTCTGTGATCACCACACACACACACACACACATACTTCTCTTGATGCCCTGAGCACGTGCTTATTTTGCTTAATGGTTAATCCAGCGCTGGTCTACAGCCAAGTTGAAAGTACACTTGTTCATTTTACTAAGATAGGCAGGTCTCAGTAAAAAAAAAAAAAAAAAGCTAAAAATATACCCAAAAGCTGCTTATTTAATAACCTTTGTAAGATGATGCAATGAAGAGGGAACTGTGGAGGGGGGGGTCTTTAACTTTTGAGGAAGGGGAACAACAGATATTCACCGGCCCCCTCATTGGTTCTCTGGGCTCCAGACCTATGTACTTAGTGAACTAACTTCTTATTGGCCTTCAGTATACACAGACGAAGTATCCATTTTTAGATAGTCAACACAAATATATTTTATTTTGAAAGTTCATACTGTTTTCATGTAAATAGCGTGTTTT
>NC_068987.1:12302433-12312554 GCF_001194135.2 Octopus bimaculoides | reverse complement strand
TTTTTAAAAATATTTATTTACTTAACCGGTTTCACTTTTTTAGAAAAAGATTATCAAAAGTCTTTGAGAATAATAAAAAATGTTAAAAAACAGTCTGAGTATTAAAATTCATATATACATTATTTGATGATAAAATATATTTAAAGTATATATATATATAGTTTAAGGTAAAAGAACCAAGGTTCATGAACACATCGATGAAAATCTACTGTCACATATAGAAAAATTAATAAGTAAAAGCACAATAAATAAGTATAATATAATACAAAGTAAATATAAGATAATGATAATAAAACGACTACTAAATATCTTACGATATTTACTTTGTATTATATTATACTTATTTATCGTGCATTTCCTTACTAATTTTTCTATATGTGACTATTTTCGTCGATAAGTTCATGAACTTTGGTTCTTTTCTCTAAAATTATATATTTATATATTTTATACTGTGAAGCTTAATTTAATTCTAATTTTAATAAATTGAATTTAATTGAGTTTTTACTTGTAAATTCGAATTTTTATCCCTAATATTATATATATATATGGAAAAAGAAAAACGTGAGAATAAAATATATTGTCGATTTGGTGTAACTACAGATGTGTGTCACTCACCGTTGACTTCGTTTCTTTATAACTTTTTTTGAAAAATGCATATTTGTTTTGAGGAAATTTTCTAGATACATTTTGGATGGTGTAAATTAGAGATTATATCGGAATTTGTGAAAAATATTTTTTCCGGAATAGTGGAGAGGAGTTTTCGATAATTTACATACTTCAATTTGTTTCCTCATACCTTTTTGAAAAATGGATGTTTTTTAATAAACTTTTCGACGATCATTCGATACTAGGCCGAAATATCGGCCTTTTCCGTAAAAAGTGTCTTCGACGATCTTTACCAAAGATCGGCCCTTTCCGTAACACCACAGTGGCTGCTTTCGAACCTGGGTTCTCACTCCTAAGGTATTTTTCGCTGTTCTGCTTGGCATCGAACTCGGAATCTTGGTGTTAGTAGCCCGCTCTCTTAACCACTATGCCATATGCCCGTTAGCTATTTATTTATAACCAGAAAATATAATTACTCCAATAATTGCTGTCTGACTGTCAATCTTGTATTCATTATATGAGTTGTACACCAACATGTGTTTACATTTTAATAAGTACCTCATTTACAGTGCAAAAAAAAAAATGCTATTACTTCATAAAGAGGTAAAGATTAGCGATAGGAAGGACATACGGCTTTAGATACGTCAGTGCATATTTATGTAACTCATGCTAGCATGAACAAATAATAAAAGAAGGGCGTAAAAGATCCGAACATTGAGGCCCTGTCATGTTTTTTGTATTTTATTTACCTTAGAAGGTAAGGCAAAGTCAATCCCAAATGGGATCGTAATGTAGAGATACGTAAACGAATGCTAAAAGGGATTTCGTCCGTACTCCTCACTGTCAATATGCTTAACATTACGTATGTATGTATGTGTGTGTGTTTGTAAAAATTGGTTAGCATAGTTATTGTTAAAGTTGAGTTTTTCAAGAAATTTTTCTTCAAAATATCTGGATAATTTTTTTGTGTTTAACAATCAATATTCTTTTCTCGTTTAGATTTCAAGTAAATTTTTTCTCACACTAATGTCTAATTTGATAATTTTCAATTTCCACAAAAATGGGGTAAAATGAGTAACGAGTAACTTCTTTTCTTTAACTACATAATACATAAATATATCAGGAACAGAGCCACTCCAGTCGATGGTGAAAAGGCTGTAGAGGATATTTTATGTTGGTTTTCTTTTATTATATTTAGTCAAGTTTCATTAATTTCATATCATGTGCCATTTTTCCATAACCCTCTTTCATTTGACCTAGATATTTAAGATTTTTGTTGCATTTCTGATCATTCTGATGTCCGTGGATGAATATTGATGTGTTTAAGTCTTTTTTTTTAAAAGTAATTCTGGAAAATTGAAAAGGCAAATTTACCTCATCTTGGCTTAGTCATTTTCTCCAGTTAAATATATCTTTTATATGCTCAAGAGAACGGTGATAATTTTTCTGAAATAGTGTTCAGAATATGCTACAGTGTTTTTAATGAAGGGTATTTTGCTGAGCTGATATAGTTTTTTAAGGTAGTGAATATCTGTAAAGAAATATATTTTTTCTCACAATCAAAAATGCATTAAAACTCCTCATTGTTCCCCCTCCCCATATGATTATATTGAACTGTGAGAATGAGTACTCAACACTGTATTGCTGGATAAATATTCTTTATCTGTGGGTTAACAAGCCTACCATTGGTTTCATGCTGAAATAAAAAAAATTCTCAGCTGTTATCAAGCCTGCTGCATGAGACATTGCTATTCATCTCCTGTAAGGTAGGCTGTGTGTTTGAGGGGGGAAAAAACCCCACTAAATTTTGTCTGAGTTTCCAAATATTTTATTTACCCACCTTGCTGATGTACATTCAATAAATTAATATTACGAAAGTGATACAAGACATTATGAGTCGTTTTGGTATGTTTGTTGATTGACACTACTAGTTAAGACTTGTGAATAGTAGAGGAAGATGAAAGAGATAAAGACTATCTGACAGGTAGTGGGTAGGAATATAACTGACTCATACAAATTTCGAAGTAGCTTTCTCTAATTGAACATGCTCACTTTTAAGTAATTGATGGCCCATAAAGTTCTAGATTCCTTTTGGGGAAAAATCTTACAGACTTGCTCTGAAGTTGCCACCTCAACCATAATTAAGCCAGTGCTGATTGGTGAAACTATATTCATGCAGGCATTAATATCTTTGACCCTTTTCTTTTTATGGAAATGTATTAGGTTGTGGTTCTAGACTGGGAAAATCTGAGTACTCCGGTTCGAATCTCAGCCAGGTTCTTACTACACATTCAGTAGGATTCCACACAGTTTCCGTCTGTCAAAAATTCACTCACAAAGCTTTTGTTGATCTGAAGATATGGTAGAAGATCAAAAGGAAGCGAAATCAGACATGAAACTGTGTGAATGTGAAGTAGACTTATTTTTAGTGAGTCCCATCTGTTGCCAACATTCAGATCAGCATTCTAGTTTCAGGGTCATTCAATATTATGACATGTTGCTTCCTGTGCAGCAAACCATGTCCTGTTGATTCTCTCTCTCTCTCTCTCTCTCTCTCTCTCTCTCTCTCTATATATATATATATATATATATATATATATATATATATATATATATCTACCAACCAGTCTCGAACTTTCTACAAAGCACTGCTCTTGCTTCTTTGATGAAACTATTAAGGGACATACATATATATATAAATATATATTATATATATATAAAGGTGGTAAGGGTACAGGCATAACATAAGGGCTAAGTTGATTGCTTTGCAATCTCAAGGACACTGGTTCAAATCCACTTCACAGGACTTGGGCAAGTATCTCCTATCACAGCAGTCTTGCCATCTGCTTGATAACCTCACTTGTGATGATGGCACAAATGAAGCAGTTGGCATTAGGAAGAGCATCTATTTATAGAAACTATGCCAAAACAGATAGTAAAACTGGGTGCAGTCCTATAGGTCACCAGCTGCAGTCAAACCGTCAATGCAATGACAGCATAGAAAGTGAACATTAAATGATGATGACGATGAGGATAATATATCTATCTTCTTTTATTTGTTACAGTCACTAGACTGCAGCCATGCTGGGGCACTGCTTTGGATTTTAAGTTGAACGAATTGACCCCAGTACTTTCTTTGTCAAGCTTGATGTCTATTCTATTGGTCTCTTTTGCCAATTCAGAAACATCTTGAGGTTATATCCATTCTCACATCTGTTATATCCACACTAAAGATATTTGTAACTCTTGCAAGGAATAAGAAGCTATAGAGCATAGGTTCTCAAAGTAGGCACTGCTGCCCTCTGGCGGGTGTTGAGATGGTCCAGGTGGGTGCTGGTGCCGCGGGGGGGGGGTTAGAGAAAAAGGAGGCGTTGGGAGGAAGGCAGTGAATTGGGGGATGCTATGAATTTATTATTATTATAGTATTGTATACAAATTATATAATATTATAATATTCTTTTCTACTCTCGGCACAAAGCTTGAAATTTTGGGGAAAAGGGCTAGTTGATTAGATCGACCCCAGCATGCAATTGGTATTTAATCTACCGAACCCGAAAGGATGAAAGGCAAAGTCGAGCTCGCTGGAATTTGAACTCGGAATGTAAAGACAGATGAAATACTGCTAAGCATTTCGCCCGGTGTGCTAACGTTTCTGTCTGCTCTCCGCCTTTGTAGTGACTTGATAATGCATGATTAATTAAAAACGATGTGAATGAAAAAGCATTACCTTCGACAAAATAATCTGAATGTTAAAGGGGTGAACCTCTAGCATTTAAATTAACCATATCTGGGCAAAATATTCTACCTGTTTTCTGCTGAAACTGGTCAGATCCAGCCTCTTGCACCTGCCTTCCTTACAATGTCATTCTAAAACTAAACAGTTAAATCATCAAAATCTTGAAGCTCCAAAATAATGTATGATTGCCTCAAAATAATATGAATAAATAAGCATTACATTTGACAGAGTAATCCGAATGCTAAAGAGTTAATATTTAAACTGGCCAGATCCAGGATCCAACCTCTTACACCTATCCTACAATGTTCTAGGAAATAAACAATCACATCATCGAAATCTCGAAGCTGTGAGATAATGCAAGATTAATTCAGAACAACATGAATAAATAAGCATTACATTTGACAGAGTAGTCTGAATGCTAAAGGGTTGATTTAGCAAAATGATTTGTCCCACTACTGTGCTTTCCTCATATAAAGCAATTCATGCCTGAATTTGTTCCTATCTTTCTTGAATGCTCCATTGTACCATATACTCATGACACACTCTCTTTCTTTTTCTCAACAACATACATTACACCAATGCATGATTTCATTTCTCTTTTCTCTTCTCCAAATCTCTTTCATGTGTTCATTGTTGGCATTCCAACTGTCACGTGTTTACAGATAATACCGACATCAATTTCTCCTTCACTCATTGCATGTAGACACTTTGCACAATGCATGAAAAGAAATCGTGAAAATATCCCACAATGGGGTCATGATTACATAGTCTTTTTGAATAGCACTAAGTCACATTGATACACATATAAGGTAAACAATCTTACACCACAACCTACTTTCACATAAACATGCAATTAAACCAATAGCAAATGGTGGTTACTGTCACAGCTTGTTTATGAGGTTCAGTTTAGCATTGAGCTGTATTTTCAGACTTACTTCCATTATTAATTATCTTCATTTATGGGGAATTTTCTAGAATATAGAGATGTGTAGATTTTATTTGAGCTTTTTCAAAATTCATGGTGTTCCCCAGCCAACAGTTTATACAAGGGAGATAATCATTCAGCCATAGTGACTATGCCAAAACAAACAATTTGAGCCTGGTGCAGCTCTCTGGCTTGCCAGCTCTTGTCAAACCATCCAACCCATGCCAGCATGGAAAGCAGGCATTAAATTATAAGAGTAATGATAATAATAGTATTTGCTCTGAGGTACATTGTTAAATGACTTATTTACTGTAGTACTTTGTTTGGCATAAAAGACACATGAACATATTAGACACAGCCCAATTTCAGTAGCATATATTCTAGAAAAAAGTTTTAGCACATTGAAGCATGTACAAGTAATGTTGGTCCAACTTTACATGTAGGACTTGTGGTGGTGTTTTTGAGACATTTTTCGGGGGATAAAAAGGGTACATATTATATCCCATCAAATATGGTTCTTTGTTTGACAGTGTAACTTGTTCCGTTTTATAATGACAGCTATTAGAAATTGTTTCAGATTTAGAAAAATAGTTTTCTCAACCAATAAAGAAGAAGGTTTATAATTATGGTTTTTAAGTGTTAATTAGTCTCATTACAAATTTAATAACTGTTAGCAATAACTGCAGTAGAAAAATGTGCTGGAACTTGAAATTACTTAATTGGAAGTGATTAAGAAAAGTAGTTTAAATATAATTTAAATAGTTAAACATAGGTGCAGGCATGACTTTGTGGTAAGAAGTTTGCTTTCCAACCAAATGGTTCTGGGTTCAGTCCTGCTGTGTGGCACCTTGGACAAGTGTTTTACATTATAGTCTCATACCAACCAAAGCCTTGCGAGTAGTAGATTGAAGCTGAAAGAAGGCTATCGTGTATCTGTCTATATATGTATACTATGTGTGTATGCGTATCTTTGTTTGTCCCCACTTCACTGCTTCTGTGACACAGGAAATATTGTGTTTGGTTTTCTTCGCTCTGTCTTGTTGTTCAGAGATGATTTTAGCCACCTTGTGACAGCATGGCTGTGTGGGTAAAACAGCCTACTTTGCAGCCACTTGGTTTCAGGTTCAGTTCCACTATGTGGCACCTTGGTATAATAGAAGCGTTTTCTTATAACTCTGAGCTGATCAATGTCTTGTGAATGAGTTTGGTAGACTGAAACTGCGTGGGAGCCCTCTATGCGTGTGTGTGTGTGTGCATGCATGCATGTGTGTGTGTGTGTGTCTTTATGTATGTTCCCCGCTACTCCTCGACAACTGGTGTTCATTCGTTTACATCCCTGTAAATAAGCAGATAGACAAAAGGGATTAACAGAATAAGTACCTGACTTGAAACAGGTACTGGGGTTGATTTGTTTGACTAAATCCTTAATCCTTCAAGTCTGTGTCAAAGACAGAAATTAATAAAAGATAGAAGATAAAAAAATTAAATAAACAACCTTTAGACTTTTGATCTTAAATCAGTATCTCCGATGAGGAAAGGAAACAAAAAAAAAAACATTACTATCTTGTTTGAAATTTATAACAATTTTTTTTCTTTTATTTATCTCATATTCACCGAGATAAATAAAAATTCATGTGAATGTGCAAAATGGTTTTTCTTTTTAATTTTTCATTCAACGTCAGCATGTTCTGAACGCCAGTTCAATCGATAGTGGACAATTATTTTTGTTATGTGTTACTACGTATGCCAGTCTATAACTACTTAACCATGTGACTTTAAGAATAAAGTTACTTTTGTAACCTGTGGCCATTGATTGAGATGTATACATTGACCCTTAGTATTCAAATTTTTCTGTCAAATGTAAAGTGTATTTGCTCACATTGTTTTGAATTAATTAGGCATTATCTCTTCGCTTTGAGAGTTCAATAATGTGATTATTGCATTTTTAGACTAGCATTGTAGGATGGGTGTGAAAGATAAGATCTGGTTGGTCTGAACTAAAACAGATAAAATATTTGGGTCAGATATGGCCGGTTTTACTGCTACAGGGTTAAAGACAAAAAGAAGTCTATATCTGTCAAATGAATGATCGTGATATGGCTACCACCACAGATATGAATAAAGCTGAATGAATAAAGATCAAAGAGGTAATTAGTGAGTATTTTGGGTGAATGATTTGATCTTACAGATTAAGCTTATATAAATTTTGTAACTGAATTTCATGAAGAATTAGAATGGTTTTTCTTTTGAGATTGTCTTATGTTCAGGACGCTGAATAAATTAACATAAATTAAATCTTTTATCTTCATTTGTTTCAGTCATTGGACTGTGGCCATGATGGAGCGCCACCTTGCAGAGTTTTAGTTGAATGGATTGACCCTAGTACTTATATTTTTAACCCTGTAACTTACTGTATTGGTCAATTTTGATCAAACTGCTAAGCGATGCAGACATAAACAAACCAACACTGGTTGACAACCAGTGATGGGGAACAAACACAGACATACACATACATATTTCTGTATGTGTGTGTGTATATATACATTCATACATACATGCTTACATACATACATACATACATACATACATAATGCAATGGGCTTCTTTCAGTTTCTGTCTTCCAAATCCACACAGAAGGCTTTGGTCAGCCTAGGGTTATAACAGAAGACACTTACCCAGAACCATGGTGGTTGAGAAGCAAACTTCTTACCACACACTTATTCTTGTGTCTGCTTGTGTTTTGCTTTTTGTGTCACTGGCACCTGTACCAGTGACATGTGAAAGGCACTCGTGTTGGTGGCACATAAAATGCATCCATACTGGTGACACATTAATGCAGTCATGCCAGTAACAAGTAAAGGGCACCTGTGCTGGTGACACATAAAAAAGGCACCTGTGCCAGTGATACATAAAAGGCACCCATGCTAGTAACATGTAAAAGCCACCTGTGCCAGTGACACATAAAAAGGCACCCACTATACTCTTGGAGTGATTAGCATTAGGAAGGACATCCAGCCATAGAAACCATACCACAACAGACTGGAACCTGGTACAGCTCTCCAGCTTACTTCTTTCAGTGAAACATCTAACCCATGCCAGTATGGAAAGCAGATGCTAAATGACGACGACTACTACTACTACTACTACTACTACTACTACTACTACTACTATTATTATTATTATTCTGTACATTTGAGTATTAGATTTCACATCCCATGGATTCTGAATCAAAGTTTCCAAGTTGAATTTCAATATAACATTTGTTTCATTATGCAGGTGACAACACATTTAACCTGACTGACAAGTTTCCTATTATGCAGGAAGGCATCAAGCATCTGTGATTTAGCAACAGTGTATTTAAGGTCATAGTTAGTTTAAGAACTTCCATTTCAATAAACATATAGGTTAAAGAAGAACATCTCCCATAAACAATATTGAAAACCTGTTGTTTGACATAACATTCATTTGTAGTATTTATTTTTATCCTTTCTTTTTTCTACAATATTTGATACAGTTGCAAACTAAGTTAAACATTTCTTTGTATAGAGATAATACTGTATATGATGGCATATAAAAGATACAATATATATCAATATATATATATATATATATATAGATTACTGGAACTTTGACTACCATGAGAAAACTTGGGGTGAATACTGAAGTGGTTTCCCGAATCCTTCTCCAGACAGGTAGGATTTGAACTCAGAATGAAGAAAGCTGAAAGATATACCTTAAAGCACTTCTGCTGAAATGTCAGTAATTCTGCCACTCCTCCACCCATAGAGCAAGCTGAAATGAAGTGTTTTGCTCAAGAACACAACACACCATCCAGTCTGGGAATTGAACTCATGATCTAGCAATCGGGGAGTGTACATATGTATGTATGTATGTTTGTATACATATATGCATGTACATATTTATGTATGTAAACAGTGGGCTTCTTTCAGTTTCTGTCTACCAAATCCACTCACAAGGATTCGGTTGGCCCAACGCTATATTAGAAGACACATGCCCAAGGTGCCACGCAGTGGGACTGAACCCAAAACCTTGTGGTTGGGAAGCAAACTTTTTTAACAACACAGCTACATCTGCACGTACATTAATTTATTCTTAACACAAGTTTAACCACAAATATATTTTACTAAATTCTGTATCATTTTCAAAATTAGTTGAAACAAAGTGTATTTCAACAAAAACATGATAACAAAATGCCTTAATAACTATCAAATTTCTGTTATTACTTTCTCTTGTGTATTTATCTATTTCTGGCACCTGTGCCAGTGGAGCACTAACAGCACTGTCCGAGCGTGTTCATTGCCAGAGCAGCTGTCTGGCTTCCATGCTAGTGGCCCATAAATAGCACCATTTGAGCATAATCGTTACCAGAGTCGGCTTGTAGCACTTGTGGTCATGGCACATTAGAAAATCATTCGAGCGAGGTCATTGCCAGTGCCACTGGACTGGCCCCCGTGCAGGTGGCATCTAAAAAACACCTTTTTGAGCATGGCCGTTGCCAGTACTGTGTGACTGGCTCTCGTGCCGGTGGCACATAAAGCACCCACTACACTCTCAGAGTGGTTGGTGTTAGGAAGGGCATCCAGCTGTAGAAACTCTGCCAGATCAGATTGGAGGCTGGTGTAGCCATCTGGTTCACCAGTCCTCAGTCAAATCGTCCAACCCATGCTAGCATGGAAAGCGGACGTTAAATGATGATGATGATTTACTTTTTTTCCTTTTTGTTATTTTTACTAATCCTTAATAGACAAGGATATCTTCAGCACAGGAAACTGAAAAAAAAAACTTATTTTTATTTTCCTTATAATTTGTCATTGGTTTTAACTGGATGTATAA
>NC_068987.1:12291102-12302130 GCF_001194135.2 Octopus bimaculoides | reverse complement strand
ACACACACACACACACACACACACACACATATACATATATAAAAACACAAAAAAAAAACTGGTCTTGCAAGATTTAAAAGAGAGAATTTTATGTGACAATAGATTAACATACATATTGTTTACCCAACATATCTCAAATATTGCTTGAAATGGACATGAAAAGATACCAGTGATATCTAGAAAACTGTTTTTTCCTTTTCTTTTCTCTCTAAATTAGACAAGATATTTTAATTCAAAACACGTTAAATTTATAAATGTTTATTATAGAAATGTGTTTCACACCCTAACTACTAGGTGCATGGCTTATTGGTTAGAGTATTGCACTCATGAACCATAAGATAGTGGTTTCAATTCCTAGACGAAGTGGTGCATTGTGCTTTGCTTTTTTTTTTATTTTTATTAAAACCTTTCATTTCATGTTACTCTTGTTCTTGTCCACCCAGCTGTAGATTAGTCCCAGTGGGAGCATCTGAGCTTAGCCATACTAGTTTGCAAAACACTTGTAAGTTATGAAGTATATTTACTCACGAGCAGGCCTCACAGAGGGGTGGCTGAGTTCCTCTTGAGCGTTTGGCCTCATGGAGGCAAAGTGGCCAAGTTCCTTTCGAGTGTTGGGCTTCATGGAGACAATGACCAAGACTCGGTAGGTGTCATCTTCAGACTTGCCTGTTCTTGTGAAACTGTCCAACCCATGCCAGCATGGAAAATGGGCATTAAAATGATGATGATGATGACAACGATCATGATCATCATCATCATCATCATCATCAGTATTTTTCTTGGGCAAGTGTCTTCCACTATAACCCTGGGCTAACTAGGCTTTGATGTAAACTGAAAGAAGCCCACCATGTGTGTGTGTGTGTGTGTGTATGTTACTATCTCCTGATATACAAGCAGTGTCATCTGCTTACAATTTTCTGAGAAAATATATGTCTGGTCATGGAGAGGGTCAGCAGCAGGTGTTGTAAGTTTTTAAAACTCTTCTACTTGATACAAAGATAACTGTTTGTGTCTGTATCATATCAAAACTTTTTGAACTCATGGCATCAGAATAGCTGTTGGATATTTGATTACAGAATATGGATCTTTTTTGAAATATGAAAAGAAAAGAGCAAAGTTCTTTCAATGAGGCTGTCCAGTTAAACAATACTGTATAGATATTGCGTTTCAATACTGGAAATACCAGCTCTTAAAAACCTATGCATATGTTTGTTTCCTGCTTATATCAGCTATTGCATAGTTCATAGACTCTTTCTAAAACATTCATTTTATTGTCGTTATTACATCATTAAAACATTACAGATCTTAGCTTGAATAAATAAGGGCAAATTTCTTGACAATGACCAATTTGTTTGTTTACACACATCCTTTTTATTTTTTTCTTTATCTTCCTTATGTCTGCCTAAAATAACACTTTGTTCAAACAATCCACTTCATATGTTGCGTGAATCATGTGCTTATAATTTAGCCACACCTTTCTTTGTATATGCATCAATAAATATATAGTGGAAAGTATTTTATTTCTTATACCTTATTTTAATGTTAATCTACTTCTGGTCCTTAATCATTTATTATATTTTAAAATTATAACCTTCGCTTGATTACCTGTTAATAAAAATAAAAGAAAAAAGAAAAAAACGTACATGCTATTCAAGACTATTTTTCTCGGTCTTATCTAGCCTTACCCTACTTTAAAATAGTTTGTATTAGTTGTAAAGTAGGAAATTTGCATAGATTTTTTATAACTGGTTCTAATGCCAAGAAGTTAAGGAAATATGAGAATTATTTTTATTCTTTATATAGACGAAGGTGAGTGAGGATGAACTATAATTCTTGTCTTGATTTCTGAACTTTGCTGTGAACATTTTTTGATATTCAGCTACCATGTTAATTATTCTATTGCAGTTTTTCTCAACTAGAGTTCTTACAAGATTTTGTTGTTAGCATTCATGTGCAATAAATTAGTTACACTTCTACAATACCCATAATATTTTAACAATTTCTTTTTTTTACAATCCCTAATAATACTCTTTTACTCTTTTACTTGTTTCAGTCATTTGACTGCGGCCATGCTAGAGCATCGCCTTTTAGTCGAGCAAATTGACCCCAGGACTTATTCTTTGGAAGCCTAGTACTTATTCTTTGAGTCTCTTTTGCCGAACCGCTAAGTTACGGGGGACGTAAACACATCACCATTGGTTGTCAAACAATGCTGGGGGGGACAAACACAGACACAAACATATACACACATACATATATATATATACATATATACGATGGGCTTCTTTCAGTTTCCGTCTACCAAATCCACTCACAAGGCTTTGGTTGGCCCGAGGCTATAGTAGAAGGCACTTGCCCAAGGTGCCATGCAGTGGGAATGAACCCAGAACCATATGGTTGGTAAGCAAGCTACTTACCACACAGCCACTCCTACACCTATACTTAATTATAAAAATACAATGGGGTTTTTAAAACACCAATTAGGGTCCATCTAAGTAAAACAGTAATCAAAGGGGTCCATAGGTAAAAAATAGTTGAATACTGTTCTATTGCATTATAAGTAAATTCCATTGTAGGTAAAATATCAAAATACTCATTTACTTTATGTAGTTGTTTTTGAAGGAGTTTTAAAGATTTATGTTCCGGGTTCAGTCCCACTGCGTGGCACCTTGGGCAAGTGTCTTCTACTATAGCCTCGGGCCGACCAAAGCCTTGTGAGTGGATTTGGTAGATGGAAACTGAAAGAAGCCCGTCGTATATATGTATATATATGTATGTGTTTTTGTGTCTTTGTTTGTCCCCCCAACTTCACTTGACAACTGATGCTGGTGTGTTTATGTCCCCGTAACTTAGCGGTTCGGCAAAAGAGACTGATAGAAAAAGTACTAGGCTTACAAAGAATAAGTCCTGGGGTCGATTTGCTCGACTAAAGGCGGTGCTCCAGCATGGCCACAGTCAAATGACTGAAACAAGTAAAAGAAAGCTATGTAGCTTTCAGTTACTTATTATTCTTTATACAAGCTATCTTGTAGCTTATTCTGTATAAAGCATGCACCTTCTATTATGCATTTCTTGTCTGCTGTGCCAACATAAATGCAACATTGACTGAAATTCTGTTTAGCTAGATTTCACCATTAATCTGCCATTTCCTGAAATTATTTTTATTCTCATTTACAAGAGAAATTCGTCAGGTAGACTAGAATGCCTGTTATAATACATGTTACAACAGAAAGTGTCAATGTTCTTTTTGATTTGCTATACTACTTTTCTCACTACCTTTCCATTTTCCTTTTTATTCTTCCTCACTATGGCTTTTCTCTGGAGATTTTTCTTGCCTTTGTTTCCACAGATTTTCATCTCTTTTGAACATTGCCTCAGCAGCTCTGGCTTTTCTTTTCTCTTTTTGTCTATGGCTTTTCTTTACACATTTTCCTACTCCACAACCTGATCTGCAGGTCAGACTGTGGAACACGGAGATCAGTGTCACAAGCAATTTCTCATTCATTAACTTCAGCAAGTCGTTTTGCAGTTTACAATTCACAGGCCATGCAACTTTCTATTATATCTCTTTTGTCCACATTCTTTGTCTATTGCAATGACACAAATTCAAACATGAATGTGACTTTTCATTCTGCTAGTCTCACCATTCGGTATTAGCTTAGCTGAACAAATTTACCAGTTCCCAACCACTGTCTTAATGGTGTAAATAGGTCCTTGGCAAAATCAATGCAATGGTCATGGTTGTGTTTATTTCTTGACAGCAAATAACATACATAGATCAGAATTGGGCCCCTACCTGTGAGACTGCCATTCAAGTCAGTACACTGGACCCTGTCGTATTTATTTATTGACAGCAAGTAACACCATACATAGATTAGAGTTGGATCCCTGGACCTGTATGCAGAGCTGAATGCCCTTCCTAATGCCAACCACTTTACAGAGTGGAACAGGTGCTGTTATTTGGTATTGTTAATCTATTTGTTGAAAAACAACAAAATTATTTACTCACAGTAGGACTCCATACATAAACTAGAGTGAAATTTATTGATGATATTGATTTGAGTAGGAACCTGTGAAGTTATGACCAGCTGTTATTGTTCTCAACTTCATTGGTTGAACGAATCATTAAGGGTGAAACCCGAGGTCCCAGTCAGATCAATAATGTGTGTATGTGTGTGGGTTTATCTGTGTGTAAACATAATTATGTGTCTTGTTTTATCTACAGCAACACATGCAATGTTTTACATCGAGTTAGCATATTCTACAGATATTGCTAAGCTTTAAATTAGAATATGCTTAATTAATAAACGAGATCCATTCAGAATTCTATTTTGTGTATACTTATAAATATTGATAAAAATCTATATTTATTCAATTTCTTCATACTTACCAACCAATTACAATATATTTGTTTTGTTATTAACATAGTTGTATTAATTTTATACATTATTTCAATAATATCAATATTTAATTGTTTGTATTCTTTATGGTTGTTATATAATTATTTTAACAAGTTTCTAATATAAAACAGATTAAAGGCAGTGGTGAATTGGCAATATTGTTAGCACACGGGGCAAAATGCTTTGCAGCATTTTGTCCATCTTTACGTTGTGAGTTCAAATTCTGCTGAGGTTGAATTTGAATGGGTATTAATAGAGGGAGGAGATATTAGATGCTGTGGAAATACCAAAGGAAAAAAATGGAAAAAGCTTCATTAATTGCCTTTTTTACTCTAGGCACAAGACCCGAAATTTGGGGGGAGGCGGGGCATTCGATTAGATCGACCCAGCACGCAACTGGTACTTAATTTATTGACTCCAAAAGGATGAAAAGCAAAGTTGACCTTGGTGGAATTTGAACTCACAACGTAAAGGCTGACGAAATGCCACTTAGCATTTCATCCAGTGTGCTAACGATTCTGCCAGCTCGCCGCCTTTGGTTTATTCTTAAGTTGGAACTTGTATAGAAATAGAGATGTTTCTTTCGGGGGGAACAATTTAAGTAAATAAATGACTGCGAAACAGTCTTAATTTAATAAATCATAAACATGAAATACTTTTCTTACCCACAAAAGAAGCTGACAAGGCAGATAAGAGAATCTCTCTTTTTCTCTCTCTCTCTCTTCCCCTTCCTCCCTCTCTCAACAATGATGAAGAATCACAAGGTAGAATTCAGTTTTTATCCTCCTCATTTATGATATCACAGCACTTCCTTTTTCCATTTGAATATAGAATTTAAATCTGTTAGACCAGATGGTGACTTATTTTTGCTAGTTTTTATAATACCGTTTGTAGTTTATTTCTAGGGTAACATTTGTAGGTTATTCATATTTAGATATTTTACAGTTGTATTTTTGTAAGAGTTGAATGAAACTGTACAATAAACCAAATGACCTACTGTAGAAATTAGTATTTATAAAACTGAGTCAGTTAATGAATCATTCCTCTTTTTATTTTGTTTCCTCTTGAAATATTTGCTGACAGTTGTGGGGTTTTTTTTGGGGGGGGGAGGGAGGGAGGTTACCCATTTTAAATACACACACAGTATGAATGAAAACAAAAAAAAAATAGAGTTAATTGATCTTCTGTCAGTGTCAGTGATGGTAATTATTGTTGTTTGATTAACTAAATTGTCTATTTACAATTGAGAGCCAGTCATCACTGCAAACGAGTGTGGCTTGGTATCATGTACCATGTGTACCATGCTGTTGCAGTTAAGCAGATAGAGACAAAATAGAATAAGACGCCATATCTGAAGACCCTATTAGGGTCTTTGATAGATTTTGAATTTGTTTTTCATTCACAAAATGATGGCATGTTTTGGTTAATGTTTTTATAAGAATTTAGAATTCTCTTTTCAGTTTGAGAATAGAATAGAAAAGATGTCAGTTCTGTGATGTTTAAAAATATTCCACATGTTAATTGTTACATGTACCAGTAACAGGCCATAGTGGTTAATGTGTTAAAGGTAATGTTTTGCTAAAGCAGGGTGACTTAATAACAATGAAAAGATAATCAAACAATCAATTAGTTAATTGGTTAAATGGTTAACTAATTGACTAATGATAATAAAAGGAGTGAAATGGAGCCAATGTATGTAATCATTTTTAGCATGCAACAAAATCTGTTTCAATATATTAGTCCACATCAAGAATCTTGCAAACCAAATACAAAAAGGAAAAATTGTACCCTTTAATATTCATCTAATGTATCTCAAGCAATCTTGTAAACTCAGTAAAATGTTTTTTCAATCCAAAACGTATTTTATGATATTATAACAATTAGCTATAAAGCGGTGAGCTGGCAGAATCGTTAGCATGCTGCGCGAAATACTTATCGGTATTTTATCTGTCGCTACGTCCTGAGTTCAAATTCTGCTGAGGATGACTTTGCCTAGTCCCCTCACCCCAAAATTTCAGACCTTGTGCCTACAGTAGAAAGGATTATAACAATTAGCTACCATATGTTATCTTTTACTTGTTTCAGTTATCAGACTGTGACCATGCTGGGGCACTGTCTTGAAGAATTTTGGCCAAACAAATCAAACTTAGTATTTTCTTTTAAAGCCTGGCACTTTTTCTAGTGTTTTTTTTTTTTTTGCTGAACTGCTAAGTTACAGGGACATAAACACACCTACACCAGTTGTTTAGTGGTGGTGGGGGACAAATACAGACAAAATATACCTGCACACACACACACACACACACACACACAGAGTTTCTGTTTCTGTCTACCAAAGCCACTCACAAGGCTTTGACCAGCCTGAGGCTATCATAGAAGAAACTTGCCCAAGGTTGCATGTAGTTGGACTGAAACCGGAACCATGTGGTTGGGAAGCAAACTTCTTACCTCACAGCTATGCCTGCATCTATGTGAAATGCTAATACGTTTCTCATTAGAATATCATACTAATTAGTGAACCTGTTTGGTAGTTTGGCTGATTTTGTTGGTATTTTTAATTCCCATAGTAAAAGAATTTTTTAAACCTATTTTAAACATAATTACACAATTACCATATTCCTTGACCTTACTGGAACATGTAAACCTGCAGTTCAACAACTAAGGTGGATTTTTGTTTTATTTTAGAAGACTAAATTCTTTAAATGAATTATCCTCATTTGTTTGACTGAGAAAATAATAAGTTTGAGTAAGTCTTTGATTTTTTTCCTTTAAAATCCAAATAGGCTCAAGCGCATGGCCGTGTGGTTAAGAAACTTGCTTTGCAACCACATGATTAGATAAAAAATGTATGGAAGCCCATCATGGTTTCTGATCATCAGCTGATAAACCAAGCCTGGTTTTCTTTTGAAATATTCACCATTTGAATATTTTTTTAAATTTAAAATGAAAGTTTGACGAAAATGCTTATTTTTATGTCCTTCTGTTTGAAAACCTTTGTGAACAACATATGCTAAAACAGTTGCTTTAACCCTTTAGCATTTAAACCAGCTATATCTGGCTCAAACATTATGCTTGTTTTATGTACAGACTGGCCATGTTTAGCCTCTCACACCTACCCTACAATGTCATAATAAAAATAAGAAATAAGCAAGCACATCATTGAAATTTCAGCACAAAAAAACAATGCATGATTAATTCAAAACAATGTGAATAAATAAGCATTAAATCTGACAGAACAATCTGAATGCCAAAGGGTTAAGCGCCTGCTTTTTTTTTTCATTTCTGTTTCTCGTGGTGATATCATAAACAGCTTAAACTTCATACACGCAAAGTCATGAAGTTGTGTTGCTGTTTAATTAATGTTCTAAAGCAGGGCTGGTCAAACTGAGACCCATTTGATACTTTCTTGAAATGGGTTTATTTAAACAAATATTTAAAAAATTTTATCAAAAATTAAAGATTGTAATGAAAAGTAAAAAAAGATAAATACTACTGTTTTTGCAATGATAATTTATTCAAAATTTATAAGTGGCTATAAAGCAATAACCTACGATTTTATAATTTTAAACAAACGAAAAGTATGAAAAATACTTGATTCTGTAATTTGATTATCTGACTATTAGTGCATAAAGTATACAAGTGGCCCTCAAGAAATTTTCTGTAACTAAAGTGGTCCACAATGTAATTTGAGTTGGCCAGGTGTGTTCTAAAGTAATGCTTTGAAGTAATACTTTTGATTAATGTTTTTAACAATAAAGAGGATTTTAAAGAAAAGAACATAAATAAAGGACCGAAACAGTGTGTGTGTTTATTACTGGCATAATGCCTCTCCCAAGGTTTAATAGTATAAAGATAAGTGTTTTCTTCAAACTCTCATTTCATACTTCAAAAAATTTTCAAACAGTGAATATTTCAAAAGAAAAGCAGGTGTAGTTTACAAGTCGATGTTTGAAAATGAGTCACTCTGAGTACCGGAAATCGGATTTAAAATTTTAGGTTGTGCAATCACTAGTGAGCAGCTATCTGATACCTGATCTAGTTGTAGGGTGCCACAGCAAGCATGGAAGCTGCAGTCATAAACCTGAGTGAAGCTGGCTATTGGTGCAATAATTTCATGCACAGGCATTGCGGGCATTTTGCATGCGCAATGGTCAGTGATAGTCTTCTGCAGTCATAAGTGGCCAGCCATCCTCATCACACACACGCACGCACGCAGACAGCTGCTGCCAGATCCACTCATAAGGTTATGATTGATCTGGAGTTTATAATAGAAGACACTTGCCCAAGGTGCCAAGCAATCAGACTAAACCTGAAACCATGTGGTTGGAAAGTAAATTTATTAACTACACAAATATGCTTGTGCCTTTCATTTCTTAACTTTACTCTCAATAGCTCTTTCAGACGATTAGTTCTGAATAATAAACTCAATTGGTAACCTGCTGATCTCTCAGAGTTTAGATATTTAAGTAAATACATATGATGTCAGCCAGTTTTGTTAACCTCTATAATCAAGACTTGAGTTGTGTCACAGAGAAATATGCAATATAATATACCACCTTAGATTATTAGAGAGGTTCATAACATGGTTCCGGGTTCATTCCCACTGCGTGGCACCTTGGGCAAGTGTCTTCTACTATAGCCTTGGGCCAACCAAAGCCTTGTAAGTGGATTTGATAGACGGAAACTGAAAGAAGCCCGTCATATATATGTATATATATATATATATATCTGTGTGTTTGTGTGTCTCTGTTTGTCCTTCTAGCATTGCTTGACAACCGATGCTGGTGTGTTTACGTCCCCGTCACTTAGCGGTTCAGCAAAAAGAGAACCGATAGAATAAGTACTAGGCTTACAAAGAATAAGTCCTGGGATCGATTTGCTCGACTAAAGGCGGTGCTCCAGCATGGCCGCAGTCAAATGACTGAAACAAGTAAAAGAGAGAGTGAAAGAGTAAAGAGTAATCGTGTATTATAAGAAACCACACAGCTAAAGATTTGGGGTAGGTGTTTGGGTGAGGTCATCCCAAATGGAGACACACGTACTGCCACCGCTTAGAAAAGCGTTTCTACTTCCGTAAACATTGTAGTAAGTCTTAGTCATGTTTGTGCCTTATTTTCAAAAGACTCAATATCTGTAAATCCAGATACAGGAAAGGAAAGAACAGCTATGACTAACTTCGATGTGTAGGAGGAGGTTTTTACTTTTTAATTTCTCTTTCGATTCATAGAGAAAATATCAAAGCTTAGTTTAAAATGGATCTCTTTTATTCTTTTACTTGTTTCAGTCATTTGACTGTGGCCATGCTGGAGCACCGCCTTTAGTCTAGCAAATCGACCCCAGGACTTATTCTTTGTAAGCCTAGTACTTATTCTATCGGTCTCTTTTGCCAAACCGCTTAGTTACGTGGATGTAAACACACCAGCATCGGTTGTCAAGTGATGTTGGGAGGACAAACAGACACACAAACACACACACACACACACATATATATATACATATATATATATATATATGGGAGAATGTACAAAAAAACAGCAACAAACGAGGACAGGTGGTGTAAACAACAAAAGGATGTATTAGTATAAGGCTTGGGAATACGGACAGACGGGCTTCTTTCAGTTTCTGTCTACCAAATCCACTCATAAGGCTTTGGTCAACCCGAGGCTATAGTAGAAGACACTTACCCAACGTGCCACACTGTGGGACTGAACCCGGAACCATGTGGTTCGTAAGCAAGCTACTTACCACACAGCCACTCCTGCACCTAGATATACATTTTCCCCAAGGTACCTATTATATATATAAACACACACACACACACACACACACACACACACACACACACACAGATATGTAGGTAGATAGGCCAATTGTTTGTTTGCTTGTTTTCAACTTCTATACCTGAATTTCTGAGAGACTGATCCACAAATTAAAATAAAATTCAATTAGTTTGAAAAATATAAGTTAATTATTTTTGTACTTGTTACATCCTTTAGGTTGTTGCTTCACTTTAACTAATTGTATCCACAGTTGATAATTGAGTCTGAGACTTTTGTAATAGGATAATTAATATCTATAAATGAAGCTACTGCCTCCATACTGTAATGTCATTAGATCTTTAACGAGAATATATTTATGCAAATTTTTACTTCTTAACATACATACATACGTCATCATTATCATCATCAGCATGATTTTAGCATTCTACTTCACTTGCTTGCATAGGTCAGATAAATTGTTGAAGTAACTTTTCTATAACTGAATCCTCTACCTGTTCTGTCATTAGACATCATGGCTGGACATGTTTCTGTAGAAAATTGGAAACCAAAGTCACTGCTTCTATGATGGGGGATCATTATTTACAACTATGTCAGAGCAAAGGAACACAAGCACAATACATACCCCCTTGCATATAAACGCATATAAAAAGTTTTCGTCTAATGACAATGTAATAGATATGTACTATAAACTATAAGTGCTTAGTAAGGTTTACCACTAAAACTTTGGCTTGAACTGCAGCTGAAGGAAGGCAGTGTTGAAGCTGCCTATCAAAGATGGCTAGAAGTGGTTCATCATTGAGCATATATATATATATATATATATATATATATATATATATATATATATA
>NC_068987.1:12286440-12290799 GCF_001194135.2 Octopus bimaculoides | reverse complement strand
TATATATATATATATATATATATATCCATTCTCTTTATTTCCATTTCTGTGTGTTGTTTCTGAGAAGAATAGTTTATCAATTTAAAGCTTAATTTTCTTTATCATACAGCATTGAACTACTTTTTTTCTTTTATCTCTTTAGTAATCAATAGAGCATTTATTGTAATTAATAGTAAAAACACAAATACAGTATCCGGTTAGCCACCTATGTTTCCTGTGTTGTAAAAAAATACAAAAATCATATATTAAATCATGGAAGTACTTTAAGCTTCTTTCTCTCTCTCTCTTTCTCTTTCAAATTAACAACTGAATTTGTAATGTCAATAAATTTGGGTAGTAAATGTAAACTGGCTGAAGGGCTAACATCTGGCTCCTTATTCTAATTTCCTTTCTTTTTATTCACGTTTGTTTATGCATGTTCTCATTAAGTATGCATATATTAATGAAAGGACTGAGATGTCATTAAATTTAATGATACATCTCACTTCCTTTCAATATACAGCCAGATAGCCATATATAAATGGTTCCCTAAATGAACAAATTGAATAACAAAGGATTTTTCTGAAGAAAATTTTAACTAGCATAATGAGCTAAAATTTCATCAATGAACCATGAGCTGACGATCTGTATGCGTATATACCACTAGTAATCCATCTTCTTAATGGTTTAAAATTTGAGCAACAAACCATGAATAGACTACAGATGTGTATAAATGTTGGTAGAGCATATTTGGACGGTACATTAAATTAACAAATTTTGTAGTGAACAGTTTTTCTGAAGAAAAATATATTCAGCCAATGAGCTGACATTTGAACAACAAACACATGTAAGTGACAGGGAAAGCTTGTATAAACGGTTCGTTAATGTCCATGTGTGCATTTATGGTTGCTTCCAAATTTTCATATTTTATGGTGAAGACAACAATATTCCTCATATTTTTCCTAACAACTTAATTATGGATCTACAGAAGCAAGACAAAAGGAAACACACACATGCACGCACACACACACACATACGCACATGCACATACACACACACATATTTATGTATTTGGTATTGACAAGTGCAATAGTAAACTTTCTGATTAGTTATATGCCATAACCATGAATATACTACTTGGAAATATATCAATATAAAAGTATATACATACACACACACACACTAACCTCACTTAATACCATTCTCCCTCTCAATTGAAGGATCTTTGTCTTGCAAGTTTCTTGGTGAGCTCGCTGGTGCTGGTGCCATGTAAAAAGCACCCTGTACACTCTGCAAAGTGGTTGGTATGAGTAAGAACATCCAACCATTGAAACCATGCCAAAAAAGGCAGTAGAGCTTGGTGCAGTCTTCAGGCTTGCCAATTCCTGTCAAGCTGTCCAACCCATTTCAGTATGGCAGATGGACATTATTAAATGATGATGAGGATTAAGTTTTTGATAACACACACGGACTCACGTGCACACATGCATGCATGTACACACACACACACACACACGGAGTTTCTGGCTACCAAATGTATTTGGAGATGACATGAATGTAAAAATGTAATTTGGAATGTGTAATCTCGAAATCCTTTGATTGTAGTAAAGCATTTTAGATGCGACATGATATTTTGGAATATGTAGCGACATTTTTTGAAATAATTTGTTCATGATAAGCTGTTTTTGTACAGGTATTGTATTTTGAAATGATTTGATCGTAAAAATAAACTTTGGGATGAATTAACTGTGACATGAAAAAATTAGTACTGTTTCTTCTTCTTCATCTTCAGCCTTCTCCCCCTCCTCTTTCTTCCATATCATCATCATCATCATCATCGTTTAACGTCCGCTTTCCATGCTAGCATGGGTTGGACGATATATATGAAACCATATTTAATAGAATTTTTATTTTGTTGTCTTTCAGATAGACGTTCAATATAAAAGAACAAAATGATAGCATTCAAAAGTCCAACACCTTAGAAGAAAACACTCCCCTGTTACTTCTAAATTTTGGCAAAACTTATGTAAAAAAAGAAGTTAAAATCAATTAATTGTGGTTCATAGTTGAATTTCCTCCAACTTAACAATGTATGAAACCGAAACTGGAACCATGGGGAGTACAAACCTCACCGTAGATGATTTACAAGACATGCAGTATAAAAAGTCACGTGAACTATTTATACTATGTGACAAAGAAGGGAAAGGCTTTGTCAATAAGTTTGACTTACAGAGACTACAACCAGAGTTATCCCTTCCTCCTGAAGCATTGGAACAAGTATTCGACATTTTAGATGATGACAAGAACGGATATCTTACCCTAAAAGAATTTACAGAAGGATTTCGTAAGTTTGCACGCTTTTATATTTTTTAAAAAATATGTTCTTTATCTTTTTATTCAAAGAAAAATGTTTCTTTAAAGTCGGCGGCGAGCTGGCAGAAATGTTAGCATGCCGGGCGAAATGCTTAGCGGTATTTCGTCTGTCTTTACGTTCTGAGTTCAAATTCCGCCGAGGTCGACTTTGCCTTTCATCCTTTTGGGGGTCGATAAATTAAGTACCAGTTACGCACTAGGGTCGATGTAATCGACTTAATCCTTTTGTCTGTCCTTGTTTGTCCCCTCTATATTTAGCCCCCTGTGGGCAATAAAGAAATAAGAAAAATGTTTCTATAAAGCCCATTCGAGGAATGGACAAGGCAAAGCAGGATACATGTGGATGGAAATATGCAGTTATGTCACATGATTGTGAACCTGATGTCATAATCACTGAACCAAACACTTTCACTATATATATTCTTTTATTTGTTTCAGTCGTTTGACTGTGGCCATGCTGGAGCACTGCCTTTTTTTGAGCAAATCGCCCCCAGGACTTAGTCTTTGTAAGCCTAGTACTTATTCTATCAGTCTCTTTTACTGAACTGCTAAGTTACGGGGACGTAACTTTGCTGGACTGCTAAGTTATGGGGACGTAAACACACCAGCATTGGTTGTCTAGCGATGGTGGGAGAACAAACACAGACACGCAAACACACACACACACACACACACACACACACACACACACACACACACACACACGACGTGCTTCTTTCAGTTTCATTCTACCAAATCCACTCACAAGGCTTTGGTCAGCCCACAGCTACAGTAGAGGACACTTGGCCATGATGCCATACAGTGGGATTGAACCTGGAACCATGTGGTTGGTAAGCAAGCTACTTACCACACATATAATATTATATTATATTACATTTTGCTAATTTCCTTTCTTTTTATTCATGTTTGTTTATGCATGTTCTCATTAAGTATGCATATATTAATGAAAGGACTGAGATGTCATTAAATTTAATAATACTTCCCACTTCCTTTCAACATACAGCCGGGTAGCCATATATAAATGGTTCTCTAAATGAGCAATTGAATAATAAAGGAATTTTCTGAAGAAAATTTTAACTAGCATAATGAGCTAAAATTTTATCAATAAACCATGAGCTGATGTGTGATAAAAGATTTCCAGACAATGGACTTAAGATAAATAGGAACAATAATAAATGAGTGAAGAATGAATATATAATGCATGTGTTTATTTGGCAAAGAAAAAAAAGTTGTTTCTTTAAGATTTTGGCGTTATTTAAACTAGCTCAGATAAATTATGATTTAGATGCAGGCATGGCTGTATGGTTAAGAAACTTGCTTTGCAACCGTGTGGTTTCAGTTTCAGTCCATTAATTCAACACCTTGGTTAGCCTATTGAATATACAAAGATGTGCTGAAAAGTTCCTTGCATTAAGGGTATTTCAAAAGGCCTGGTTGGAGGCCTTGCCTTCCGAGTTCTTTCCAGGGCTTAGAAAAACTGAAGGACCACAACAATAAGTGTGTGAATCTGAGAGGGGAATACCTTGAATAAAATCATAACCAACTGATCTTCCTGCATTTTCTTTTAACCAAAATAAGGAACTTTTCAGCACCCCTTTATATTTGTGTATATATATATATATATATATATATATATATATATATCATCATCATTTAACATCTGCTTTCCATTATATGATGATTGCATATATGTATTTATATATGTATATATATAGGTGTACAGTTGTGTATATGTATATATATTGTAATCTTCCAATACTGAAACATGTGTAGTTCCTTCATATTTAATAGATATAAGTAATAACTAAAGTATGATATAATTAATGAGGTACATTATATAGCTGGTAATTTTTAGTTATATCCTTTAAGTGTTATTTTGTGATGTGCAAACTGATACCATGAGTTTACTGTCAGATATACTCATTAGGTTATTTTTGTATTATCTGGAATAGAATACCCGCATATCGATTAATCCCCCAAAATTGAATATATATATATATATATATA
>NC_068987.1:12283621-12284908 GCF_001194135.2 Octopus bimaculoides | reverse complement strand
TGGCTTGTGCGGGTGGCACATAAAAGACACCATTTCGAGCGTGGCCGTTTTCGTGCGGGTGACACGTAAAAGCACCCACTACACTCTCTGAGTGGTTGGCGTTAGGAAGGGCATCCAGCTGTAGAAACTCTGCCAAATCAGACTGGAGCCTGGTGTTGCCATCCGGTTTCACCAGTCCTCAATCAAATCGTCCAACCCATGCTAGCATGGAAAGCGGACGTTAAACGATGATGATGATGATGATGATGATGATATATATATATGAAGTTACAGAGTGACTCAACGGACTACTGCTTTGTGCATTGGTACTTATGTATGATTATGTTCTGTTTTCTATTTTCTTGTTTGTTTCACCAAATCTATATTCATATATATACACATATATAATACAGACAGATACACATAACGCACACATATGCAAGGCCATACAATACACTAATTTATCACTGTAGCAGAAACACAATGTCCATACCAAATACACAATCTTTAAGATAGCAGGTTTGTACTATGATAAATAAGTTATTTTCTGCATATTTCAGTGACAAAACATTTATATATGCCTCTTGTATGGACACCACACCCATTCAACTGACTGAAATATTTAGATTATTGTCATTTTTTACTTGTCGTAAAATTAGATACAGCATCGATCTACCAACGCCCACACGTTCATGCATTGTTTAATGTGACCCACACGAAAATCATTACCTGTAAACAAAATACAATAAAAATAAGAAGCAAATGACTAAAATGCAAAAGAAAACAAAGAAAAAAAACAGACCAACCACACTGCACGGGAACTCCCTTACACTTCTAAGCCAAAACACATAAAAATACCATTCGAAGAAATTCCTCAATTCAAGGAGTTGCACTTGAGACAAAGTTATTACTCGCTGGGAAGGGTTCATTTTTCTAACATGCGTAATAAAATTCTTAAGCCATAAATGTTTTGGGTTATTTCTTAGTTGTTTAAAGTAGCTTATCCAAAGGAAGGGCAAAGGCCAATAAGGCACCAGTGACATCACAACTCGTTTCTACAGCTGAGTGAACTGGAGCCACAGGAAATAAAGTGTCTTGCTCAAGGACACAACACACAGCCTGGTCTGAGAATCAAACTCACAACCTCATCATTGTGAGCCTGACGCTCTAACCACTGAGCCATGTCTATGTATATATGCGTGTGTATGTGAGTGTGTATACAATCCTTTATCATCTCCTCTGTGCGATACAGCATATATATATATACATACATATATATATATATATATATATATATATATATATATA
>NC_068987.1:12278111-12283355 GCF_001194135.2 Octopus bimaculoides | reverse complement strand
TATATATATATATATATATATATATATATTGTTTTTGTTGCAGTAAATATATTTGGAAAAAAACACAAACTCTGTGATATTCTAATTTCAAAGCAATATTTTACTGAACTAATAGGATTTGATTAAATCTTGTTTGTTATTTATCACTGAGACAGAAATAACATTTTCTTCAGTTTAGCAAAAAAAAAAAAACTATTTGTTTGAAAGTAAACTTTGATTAGTTCTCCATTTCAAAAGTAATTTCACTGTAAAGATTTGGAAATTGTGTGTTAAGGAGACCAAACATTGCTATTTTAGTAAATAGTTGTTCCCTTGAGTAAACAACTCTGAATGGTTGTTTGAGTTCCCATCTGATTAGAGGACATCTATTGTATTATGCCAAATAGTCTTAATCATCATCATTGTTTTTTATGTTCACATTTTTTCCATGCTAGCATGGGTTGGATGAGTTTTCATGAAGCAGTTTTCTGCAAGCAAATACCATTCCTGATGCCAATATATGTTTTCCTGAAGACAATGAGCTGACAGAATTGTTAGCACGCTCTTTTACGTGTTTCAGTCATTTGACTGTGGCCATGCTGGAGCACCACCTTTAGTCGAGAAAATCGCCCCCGGGACTTATTCTTTGTAAGCCTAGCACTTATTCTATAGGTCTCTTTTTGCCGAACCGCTAATGGTTTTACCAGTTCGCCGCTTTAGATTAATAAATCTATTAATGGCCACACCACATATCACAATAACAACTTCAAGTAATATACTGTTCTCGTTGTAAGTCATGTAATCAAATACTTTTTCAAGGTCACTCACCAAACATAACATAAAAAAGATAGGAACACAGAATTCAAGATATGTGGCATCTACCTAACCCCTTTCTTTTACCAGAGTCTAAAAATATTTAAAAAAAATAAATAAAAAAACGGGAAATACATAAACTAAATAGCTGCAGACTGATGTCTACAACTCAGCTTTAATTTTCTAGAATATGGCTAAAGAACAATAACAAACTTGAAGTAATTCCTACTAAACCCAATATTTTCTTTCTTACTATTAACACCAGAAGACATCAAATACAACCAGTCATAACATTCAACAACATAAACACAAGAGACAAATTTAAGTAGGCGTTAAGTTACATGGCACACCTCTGCAATATTTGCAGCATATATACATATATACATATACACATATATATATATATATATATATATATATATATATATATATATATGAGTCAAAGAAAAGAAAGCAAAGGACACACAAACATTCTTAGAGCATGCATAGATACCACATTTTTGGCAGCTATCAGAGACAACAATGGCATGAATACAGTGCATTAAATGTATGATAAATTATATGAGCTTTACCTGGCCCATTATTGACTTGTATGCAATAAATCAAAATAAACTACAAAGAACACAAAAACAGCACACTTCATATCTTGACACGTTGCACTTAGGCCACACCTATAGATCACCTACTCAATGAAAGGAATAGATAAAAGAACTACAGGCACAATTACTTCCAAAATGATAAGCTATTTCTTCAGTTACCTAGAAACACATCTTAAAAATCTCTCAGGGTCCATCATCATCATCATCCTTAGCACACTGTAGGTGTATCATGTCACCATATGAGTTTTCTCCCCTGTAGAAACAGGGTTGTCACAGTGGAAACAATTCTAGAGAAAGTATAGTGTGCTAAAGGTTAATTTCCATTAATGCAGACATGGGTTAAATGGTTTGACAGGATCCAAAATGCTACACGGTGCAGTTTGAGGATTCTATCATGGTCCAGTGTCTACCTCGGTGTGGTTTCTAATGTTGGATGCCCTTCCTAATGCCAACCAATTTACAGAGTGTAGTAGATGTGTTTTTTCATGGCACCAACACTTGTGTGGTCATCATGCAAAAAATGAATAACAAAGCTTGCTCAGTAAAATTGATTGAGGTTAAGAAGGATATTCAGCCTTAGAAAGCAAACATTTGAGCCCTATGCAGTCATTCAACCATATAAACATAAAGCATACACATACATCATCATCATCGTTTAATGTCCACTTTCCATGCTAGCATGGGTCGGACGATTTGACTGGGGACTGGCGAACCAGATGGCTGCACCATGCTCCAATCTGATCTGGCAGAGTTTCTACAGCTGGATGCCCTTCCTAATACCAACCACTCCGAGAGTGTAGTGGGTGCTTTTACGTGCCACTGGCATGAGAGCCAGTCTGGTGGTACTGGCAATGGCCATGCTCAAATGGTGTTTTGTGGTGTGTTTACGTCCCCGTAACTTAGCGGTTCGGCAAAAGAGATCGATAGAATAAGTACTAGGCTTCCAAAGAATAAGTCCTGGGGTCGATTTGCTCGATTAAAAGGCGGTGCTCCAGTATGGCCGCAGTCAAATGACTGAAACAAGTAAAGAAAGAGAAAAAGAGAGAGAGATATATATGTATGTATGTATATATACTCATGTTTTGACTTCTGTTTTCTTGTTTGTGTTACCAAACCTATATTATCTATTGGTTTTTCAAATTATCTGTTTATCTAGCTGTCTTTCTGTCCATCCATCCATCCATCCATCCATCTACACGTGTGTGTATGTGTGTGTGAATGTGTGTGTGTGTATGTGTGTGTGAATGTGTGTGTGTGAATGTGTGTGTTAGCATTCATTTCACAGAACATTGGGTTTTCATTATAATTTGCTTGTGCCCTTTTTCTCTATTAGTCACTGTAGCGTTTAACCCCAATAAAGTCACAGAGAATAAAGAAGATATTCATTTGGATTGCTTTCTGTTTGTTTGTTGTTTTTGTTTCATATCAGATATTGAAGAATACTACTGCAAGTGCAAGATTTCAGTTGTCTTGATCACTTCATGGTTGGAAAGGAAATATAGAATGCATTACTCATATAATACTTCATACGTATGAACTACAGTATAATAACAATTAATTTCATTTGTCTTTTCTTTTAACAGATCGTTTCATTGGAATACCAGCTGAACCACATCAAGAGGAACATGTTTATGGGGTGGAAAATGAAGAAATGGATGATCAGGCTTTTACTGAGATGTTTACTACAGTCGGTGCTAAAGATGTCATTCATGAGTAAGATTTAGTCTTCTTGAATTAATTTTCTTATGGTACTCTAATATGTGCGGGCCTGACCATGCTATAAAGAAGTTTGGTTTGGAACCATGTTGTTTAGGATGCAGCCTCACTGTGTGGACACTGTTGTGGCTGGTGTCTTCTGCTATAGCTGTGTGTTGACCAATGCCTTGTGATTGAAATTTGTAGATGGAAACTGGAAGATGCCTATCATAATATTGCTTCCGTTGTTCCAAGTACTGATTTAATTGACTATATTTATCCATGAAATTTGAAAGCTTGTGCTTCTATATCATAAATCTATTACAGTGATACCTTGTAGGATGAGTTTAATTCATTCCATGACCAAGCTTGTCTTACGATTTACTTGTTTTACAAATCAATTTTCCCCATTGAAATTAACTAAAAAATAATTAATCCAATTTTTCCCATTGAAATTAACTAAAAACTAATTAATCCATTCCAGCCCCTAAAAACCACTCAAAAATAACTTTTTATGGGTTTTGAAACAGAAGAGGTGTG
Source organism: Octopus bimaculoides (assembly GCF_001194135.2). Classification (NCBI taxonomy): domain Eukaryota; kingdom Metazoa; phylum Mollusca; class Cephalopoda; order Octopoda; family Octopodidae; genus Octopus; species Octopus bimaculoides. Next base: position 12,279,729 of record NC_068987.1, on the reverse strand, counting down.
TGTAGTTACAAGTAAAATAAGAATTATAAAAAAGAGAATGCAAAAGAAATATGTAAACTGGTTTTATTAACTGAATTACCTTAAAGATGGGATAATTTGTGTGCTCATACTTCGGATCTCCAATCATACTTCAAGACAAAAAATTACATGAGTCTCAGCTTGTACAAGCAAATTACCCATACTGTGAGGTTCTACTGTATTCTATATTTATGAAGCTAAATTTCTTTCATTGATTTCTATCATTTTTATAGTGACGGCTCTATCAAGCATATTAAGGAACTTTGGATTCAGTTACGCAGAGAAGATGATCCTGTTGTAGTAGAAAACTTTGAAGATTTTCTAAGTAAAATTACCAAGGATTTAAAAAAGAAACAAGATGATTTAAAAGAGTTAGAAACTGCCTTGAAAGTGTAAGTACACTTAATTGAATTATTTTACTGTTTGTTATTGACTTTTTATATATTATTTTATTTTAACCAGGGGTCAACACTTTCTATTTATAATAAATCATCATCATCATCATCATCATCATCATCATCATCATCATCATTTAACACCTGCTTTCCATGCTGGCATGGGTTGGACAGCTTGACAGTAGCTGGCAAGGCCAGAGTCCACACCAGGTTTTATGGCCTGTTTTGATTTGATTTCTACAGCTGAATACCCTTCCTAATGCCAACCACTTTACAGAGTATACTGGATACTTTTTATGTGGCACCATCACCAGTGCTTTTTAGATGGCACCAGCACCAGTGATTTTATGTGGTACCATCTCCAGTGCTTTTGAATGTTTTGTTTTTAACATTTACCTTTGGCCTACATCATCATCATCATTATCATCATAATCATCGTTTAATGTCCGCTTTCCATGCTGGCATGGGTTGGACAGCCCGATTGAGGCCTTGGCAAGCCAGTAGGCTGCACCAGGTTCCAATCTGTTCTGGCAAGGTTTCTACAGCTGGATGCCGTTTCTAATGCCAACCACCATTCTGAGAGTGTAATGGTTGCTTTTTACATGCCACTGGCATGAGGGCTAGTCAGGCAGCACTGGCATTGACCACACTCGGATGGTGCTCTTTATGTGCCACCAGCTTGAGGGTCAGTCCGCTGGCACTGGCTTCAACCACGCTCAAATGGTACTTTTTATGTGCCACCAGCATGGGAGCCAGTCAGGCAGCACTGGCATTGGCCTCAACAATGATTTCACTTGACTCAACAGATCTTCTCAAGCACAGCTACATGTATGTAATATATTTTAAGTATAAAAATAACCCCACGCAATTATCTATTTCTAGCGAAAATTAAACAAATAGTAATACAAAAAACTAAAAAACTATCTAAAAAATATCAACTGTTCAGTGACCCACAAATACATTAAATTAGAAATATTTTTATCTACTGATATGGCTGCGTGGTTAAGAAGCTTGCTTCACAACCACATGGTTTTGGGTTCAATCCCACCGTGTAGCATCTTGTACTATAGCCCCGGGCTGACCAAAACCTTGTGTGAGTAGATTTGATAAATGGACACTGCAAGAAGCCCATCATATATATATATGATAGATCACTAGCCACTACACATTCTTTTTTTTTTTTTTTCTTCTCTCCTTGTTTTTTT
>NC_068987.1:12274068-12277711 GCF_001194135.2 Octopus bimaculoides | reverse complement strand
TCTCTATATATATATATATATATATATATATATATATATAATTGAAGAAATTGGAGTCAGTAAGAAGGAGTATGGTTGGACAGTTACTTTTTAATCACTACAGTTGTTTCCACCCACTGTGGTTCTCCAAAAATACAGGTATTTGATTATGCAATTTTTTTTGCATAATAAGATCCAGTTGTGTTTCCACGAGTGATATTCAAGTGTTGTCTCCGTCAGTTTAAAATCTTTGACTTCAAGGTCATCCTATCTGTCTGTGTTGGTTTGAATTTTGTAGTAGCTGATAGATTCATGTTATTATACACATACACACGCACGCACACACACACACCCACACACACACACATTCTTTTATCCTTTTAATTGTCTCAGTCATTTGACTGTGGTCATACTGGATTACCACTTTTAGTCAAGCAAATCGACCCCAGGACTTAATCTTTGTAAGCCTAGTACTTATTCTATTGGTCTCTTTTGCCGAACCGCTAAGTTACAGGAACATAAATGCACCAGCATTGGTTGTCAAGTGATATTGTGGGGGGACAAATACAGAGACACAAAAGCACACACACACACACATACATATACATATATACGACAGGCTTCTTTTAGTTTCCGTCTACCAAATCCACTCACAAGGCTTTGGTTGGCCCAAGGCTATAGTAGAAGACACTTGCCCAAGGTGTCACGCAGTGGGACTGAACCTAGAACCATGTGGTTGGTAAGCAAGCTACATACCATGTATATATATATAGCGAGAATTCACAAAAAAAACAACAGATGAAGACAGGTGGTGTAGAAAACAAACAAATGTATAAGTATAACACTTGGGAATTGAAAAAGTCTTTATATATATATATATATATATATATATATATACACATGTATATGACAGGCTTTTCAGTATCTGACTACCAAATCCACTCACAGGGCTTTGTCAGCTCAAAGCTCAAGGATATAGTAAAAGACAATTGCCTAAGGTGCCATGCAGTGGGACTGAACTTGAAACTCTGTGGTTGTGAAGCAAACTTGTTACCACACAGCCATGCCTGTGCCCATGACTGTTGTGAAAATGATAAAATGATATGAGATCATTATTGTTACTTTCAATCCAGTCCAAGTGCATTATGGTATACTTTAGTGAAAGACTTACAGTCACCCATTTGTAAATAAAATGGCAGCATTCAGATTTGTACTTCAAATACTAGAGTTAAACCTCATCACCAACCAAAGCAATTTCATTCATATCAACTGTTCCTTGGCTAAAATTCAGGAACAATTATTTTCAGAAGTTCATCCAGAACGTACTATGGACACCTCATTTTCCTCAATGAAATGCAACAATGATTAAGGAAAGATTTCTTCAGCCTCATTGCTTTGATCACCCTTCATCAGACACAAATATAGAATGTAATTAGTTGTTTGTTCTTACACTTCCTTTCTAAATTCCTAAACTCAATCAAACAACAATCATTCTACTTACTGACTTCTTCTCATCTGCAATCTTCAGTTATATTGCACATTGCATCCAAATACAATTCTGCAAAAGTTACTCTCGCCACATCTAGGTTTCAGATTTTGGCACAAGGCCAGCAATTTTGAGGTAAGGGTTAAATTGATTGCATTAACTGGTATTTGTTTTATTGACTCCCAAAAAGATAAGAGGCAAAGTCAACTTCAGTGGGATTTGAACTCAAAAGGATGAAATGCTGCTAGGGGTTTCATCCGGCATGCTAACAATTTTGCCAGTTCGCAACCCTTTTCCACATCTATATTTAGCAGCAGGATACAATTTTTTTTTGAAAATTCCAAATACAGTCTCAAAAGCAATAACCAAGTGAAGAATTGTATTTTCTGTCAGAATTCTACAAACACTATATTTCAGGCCTGTAGCTTCTGATATAATATATATATAGCCATAAGAAAATGGAGAGGAATATGAGGTACTCATCAACTTGCAGACACTGTATTTCATTGATTAATCTGTTTATTTTATAACTAAATTGACAAAAAACACAATATACAGACACTTATGACATACCATGTCATATCAACAATTAAGATTTCAAATTTAAAGGACATTTAGCAATTGGAGAAGGGACATATATATATATATATTATATGGTGCTTGAGAAGAAGACCCGTAAAACCAAGTAAAATCACAGTCGTGGCAGATACTGGTGCCATGCAAATGGCACCCGTGCCAGAGGCACGTAAAATCACCCATTACACTCTTGGAGTGGTCGGCGTTAGGAAGGAGGGCATCTAGCTGTAGAAATCATACCCAATCAAACTGGAGTCTGGTGTAGCCCCTCAACTAACCCTAAGTCTGGTCCAACCGTCCAACCCATGTCAGCGTGGACAACGGACGTTGAATGATGATGATGATGCAAAGAAGGCATTAGAGTTCCAATGAATTTGGAAAAAGTAATCGCAGAAGCTCGTTTAATGGAAACTGCTTAGAGTAATGCAGAAGCTATCGATCCAAGGGAAACAACCCAAATTTCCAGTTGAAATATCGCCTCTCTTTTCACAGCAAATGTTTATAAATAGGGAACAGTGTAAACTGAACAATATGTCTATATTTATCTGTCTGTCTGTCTATCTACCAGTCCGTCTGTCTATCTACCAGTCCGTCTGTCTATCTATCTATCTATAATACACACACCGATATATACACACAGACATACACATACATACATTTTATATTTATTTAGAAGAGAAAAATAAAGACTTAATTTAGGTTTAACTCCTTAAAAGCAACATACAGTAAAAATCAAATTTGATCTTTCTAATTTCCTTTTTCATGCTCATTGCTTTAAATGTGTTAACATTAACTAATCTATGGATGTTTTCCTACCTTGGTCATATATTGATATTTGTAATCTTTCAATTAACTGTTTCCACCAGGTAGATCTTAGTCTTAGTTTATGATGGCTTGGTCTTTCTTTCAGCAGTGTCATATTGCTATGTTTCTTAAATACCAGTTCCATAACATACAAGACATATTAAGCTCATAATTTTAAAATTATTATTAAGGTGGTAAGGTGGCAAGTTGGCAGAATTGTTAGTAGCCTATCACTATGTTTTGAGTTCAAATTCCGCCGAGACCGACTTTGCCTTTCGTCCTTTTAGGGTCCATAAATCAAGTAGTAGTTGAACACTGGGGCCAATGAAATCAACGCATTCACTCCCCACAAGTCGCTGCCCTTGTGGCAAAATTTGAAACCATTGAGAGCGGCGAGCTAGCAGAATCATTAGCATGCCATAGGCACAGGAATGGCTGTGTGGTAAGTAGCTAAAAAAAGAAGAACGGGACACGGTCGGTGCCTGATAGCACACTACCGGCATGTCCTAATGCTCCGTTAGTGGGAATTGTGCCACCAATGGAGGAAGGCCTGTCGGTGGGAATTGTGCCGCCGACAGTAGAAACTGTGGCCTCACCCTACGAGGAGGAAGAATTTGTAATCCTATTCCACAAGGGAGGGGCCGTCCAAGAATTTGTTAAGAAGTTTATTAGGAAAGGTCCGAGGAGAGGGATCCTCACCTGTACCAAGGACCCTGATTGGCCTCCGCAAGTGGCTGTGGAGGTCGTGTGGAAAAGAGACTTGTGCAGGGTGATGGATTCCTTCCCTGAGGATGAATT
>NC_068987.1:12267345-12272508 GCF_001194135.2 Octopus bimaculoides | reverse complement strand
TCTTAACTTTCCATTCACTTAGTGCAATAGTTTAAATTCACAAAATCACTTCTTGGTGATTTCAAATTTACTGACCAACAAAATACTGAAATTAAGTATACGGGTGGGTAGGTGGTGCTCGAAGCAGTGGTGTGAAATATAAACTCTAGATCAATTCAACAGGTCAGATATATCCCAAACATGTATTTGAACTGACCTAATGACTGAAATTAATTTACTACTATTGTAATTGTATCTACCTCTCAAAAAAAAAAAAAAGAAAATTTAATTAAATTAGCATGTTTATTGTTCTATTTTCCTAATTTTGGCAACGCTTCTAATAGCTTAGAATAATATATGTCGATGCATTTCATTCATTTCTCCTGTTTATTTAAACCACTTCATTTTTTTTATATTCCACTGTCCTTTGTTTAGAAGGTCAAATAGTTCACATTACAATTTGTGTGTCCTCTTTCGCTCACCGCTGTTTTGCGTTTGTACATTGTCTAGCTTATTAAATTCATCTAACTACTTCCCCCCAGCCTTTTATCAAACCTGAGAAACTTGTAAGTGCCTTCTGCTACTTGGTGTTTACATTCTATAAACTACAAGTTATACCCAAGATGTTTTATTTTCCTCTGAGGTGAATCCATTATTTTTGTCTCTTTGAAACTGTTCAAATATCAAAAGTTACCAATAAAATTAAAATGAGTATGGAACCGTTATCTTTCACACCACTCTTTGATATCTTCTGAGTTCATCTCTGTTATGCAGGTAAAATATTTTTTTTTAGTTTTCAAAAACACCCATTCTCTTGTATTGATTCTGTGTTATCATCATCATCATCATCATCATCGTCATCGTTTAACATCCATTGTCTGGGCTGGCATGGGCTGGACAGTTCAACCAGAGTTGGCAAGCTGGTGAGCTGAACCAGGCTCCAGACTGATTTGGCATGATTTCTACAGCTGGAGGCCCTTCCATTTTACTGTGTGCTGGGTGCTTTTACACAGCACTGCATCACCACTTTTAATTACACACACAACAAGTGTATACCTATATTCTTCAGACATGTATTAGTTTCATTAATCTATAATCTCCTCAAAAAAATGTCTAAAAAAGAATCACCCTCGGTCTTCTGTGCAAATTTGGACCCATATTACATTCTCCCATGCACTAAAAACCATTTTGCGTAAATATGTGCTACTGAAATTGGAGTGCATCTCACATACCTGTGTGTCTTTTATGTTATCTAATACAGTTATAAAATTTCAGTTGTAATTTTTGTTTTCAGAATCCTTTCTCTTTTGTCCTTATTTAACTACTTTAATAACCAATCTTATCAATTAGATGCTCATATTAAACATTGAAACCGTTTACAAATGTTAATTCCCAATTTTGCTACCCTCATCTTGTTTATTGTTGATTTGCTCATGATTAAATTCTGTCAAATTACAACTACTTTACTCATTACACTTTAGTTTTAAGTCATATCTGAATAGCCTCTAACTTTTATTATAGTGCTAAGTTAACCCTTTTGTTACCAACCCGGCTGAAACCGGCTCTGGCTCTGAGTACAAATGTCCTGTTTTCATAAATTTTGAATTAAAATCTTCCACCAAATCTTTGTCACAATTTATGTTCCTAACACTAGCTGAATGATAACTAAGTTATTTTTCTAAATTCTTTGTTATATTTAAAGTAATTGAAAGAAACACAGTGCACCTCAACAGAAATACGGTAACAAAAGGGTTAAATTATTATGATGACTGACGTATTTTTTGGTTTCATTATTTTGTTTACATTTGGTGGTTGATTACATACAAGCATTTTTAATCCATTTTTTGTTGTATCTTGGGACAGTCGTTATGCCAATAATAAATACACTGGTTCTATTCACTTCTTTATTATATATTATATATTAACGAGTTAACCCACTAACTAATCAGTTGTTTGATTAATCATTCTGTTAATCAATTGATTGGTTGTTTGTTGAAGTCACCATTCATAACTCCATTCTCTCTCTCCACTGACATGAATCTGACCTTGAGTTGAGATGGTATGTCATTGTTGTAGTCACAAATGCTGACAAAAGGAGTTTGACAAACGTAATTGGTTGACTGATTAACTGAATGACCAATCAAACAATTGATTAGTTAATTAGGTAAATAGTTAACTAGTTAACTTATATCATGGCACTTCGTCAGTTACGACGACGAGGGTTCCAGTTGATCCAATCGATGGAACAGCTTGCTCGTGAAATTATCGTGCAAGTGGCTGAGCACTCCACAGACATGTGTACCCTTAACATAGTCCTCGGGGAGATTCAGTGTGACACAGGGTGTGACAAGGCTGGCCCTTTGAAATACAGGTACAACAGAAACAGGAAGAAAGAGTGACAGAAAGTTGTGGTGAAAGAGTACAGCAGGGTTCACCACCACCCCCTGCCGGAGCCTCGTGGAGCTTTAGGTGTTTTCGCTCAGCACTCACAATGCCTGGTCAGGGAATCGAAACCGCAATCCTACAACTGCGAGTCCACTGCCCTAACCACTGTGCCATTGCACCTCCACTAGTTAACTTATAATAATAATAATAATAATAATAATAATAATAATAATAGTTTCAAATTTTGGCACAAGGGGCTAAGTTGATCAAATTGATCTCAGTATTCCACTGGTACTTTTTTTTATTGACACTGAAAGGATGAAAGGCAAAGTCAACCTCGGCAGAATTTGAACTCAGAACTTAAGGACAGATGATATGCCATTAAGAATTTTGCTTGGCTTGCTAACGATTTTGCTAGCTCACCACCTTAATAATAAATAATAATAATAATATTAATAATAATAATAATATTAATAATAATGATGATGATGATGATGATGATAATTTAAGGGAGATTTGGCTGCTATATCCAGCAGGTCAAGAGACCACTTGGAGGCTTCCTTGTTAACTTGTTCTAAGTAACGGTATCCCTAAGTGTGTGTAATTAGAAGTAGTGACTTTATGTAAGAGGAAATGGGAGTTTTGATGTTGGTAGTTCTTTTAAGTGCATTTGTAACGTAAGTGGAGGGAAACCATTTCTGTTTGCTCACAACTGATTAAATTATTATTATGCTAGTCAGGGCAGCGAGCTGGCAGAATCATTAGCATGCTGGACGAAATGGTTAGCGACATTGCGTCCGTCCATTTTTACATTTTGAGTTCAAATGTCACTGAGGTCGAATTTGCCCTTCATCCTTTCAGGGTTGATAAATTAAGTACCAGTGAAACACTGGGGTTGATGTAATCGACTAGTCCCCTCCCCACAAATTTCATGCTATGTGCCTTTGGCAGAAAGGATTACTATTATTATTATTATTATTATTATTATTATGCATTTATAACAAACTACATGTCTTAGTATATACTTCTCTGTCTAAGGTTCATGTTATTTAGCAGCTTGTGTACCACATTTATTTATACACAACATATAGACATCTGCATAGCTGTATTTCAAAGACCCATAAATATATAAATGTATAAAAAAAAAAACAAAGAAAAGTGGGGGGGTGGAGAATTTAGCAAAAGTCATAAGCCTATGTTACTATATGTATGTAACAGCATAGGCTTTAGGTGTCAGCTGGTTCTCCTCAAATTCTCGCATTTCTTGTTTGGCTCCTTCCTGCTAGGTCAGTCTTTGATGTTTCAAGTTTTATTATTGTTTTTTGTTTTTTTTTAATTTTTTTTCTTCTATGATTTTATTTTAAACTCACTGCAAATATACTTAATTTAACAAGAAGGTAATTATAATAAACAGCAATTAGAAAAAAAAACAAATAGATATAATTTAGGTGCAGTGTGTGGCTGTGTGGTTAAGAAGCTTGCTTTGCAACTGTGTGGTTTGGGGTTCAGTTCACACAAAGCTCTTTCGTCACACATCCTGTGACCATTTGGAAGAAGCAGAACAAGAGGAGGGATGTGGGATAGAGAGTCACTGAAGAGGTCACAGGGTGTGTGACAAAAGAACTTTGACAAAGAAGCTAAAATAATAATAATTATTATTATTATTTCTACTCTAGGCAATGAGCTGGCAGAACCATTAATTAGCACAAGGGGCATTTTATCCGTCTTATACATTCTGAGTTCAAATTTCGCCGTGGTTGACTTTGTCTTTCCTTTTTTCAGGGTCGATAAATTATCTACCAGTTGAACACTTGGGTCAATGAAATCAATTTAAGCCCTCCCATAAAATTTCAGGCCTCGTGCCTATAGTAGAAAGGATTATTATTATTTTTATTGTTATCATATAAAAAAATATGTGCATGTGTGTGAATGCAGAAGACATGAGTAGACAGGAGAGAAACGAAGGCAGTATGCTCTGTTGGATGTGTAACATCAGTGTGCATGTACGACAAAGTACAAATGTTTAGAAATAATACTTTTCTAAATCTCTCAGAGGAATTTATGCAGTAGTGTCTCTCCCTTGTAAACAGAAGGACACAGGAAATGTGTCAAGGCCGACAGGAAGCGGTGCAGCTTCCTAGGTCTAACCAACAGTAGTATTATTCCCTTCAGGGGACTGTCACATTAAGTTGACAGCATACAACTACTTCAAAATACAAATGTATTGAGAGAAAAGCTGGGCAAAAGAGGAATCAAATGTAACATGCAAGAGAGAAGATTACGTTGGTTTGGACATGTGATGCGTATGAATGAGGACAGCTGCATAAAGAAGTGCTGATCACTGAAAGTAGATGGCACCTGTGAAAGAGGAAGACCCAGGAGGGCATAGGATGAAGTGGTAAGGACCGATCTCAGAATGTTGGGCCTCACAGAAGAAATCACAATGGACCGAGATGTCTGACAATATGAAGTTCTTGAGAAGACCCGCCCATGTCAGCAAAACTGAGTTCTAGAAGGGCTGTGTCCCCTGCCACACATACTTAATAAGAAAATTTCTCATACACTCTACTACAACAAACCGAACTACATCTCTTCTCTTCCTCACATTTCTGCTTCATGCCCTATGCTTACCTCCCACTCCCCAATCCTGTCCCCTTGACCCTGTGCCACTGCATCATTGCTCTCTGCTTGCTTCTGGCCTGTATGTTCCACCCACACCCTGTCTCACTGTATTAATGCATATTCCCAGCACTTTGCTACCATCTCTATCCTGCTGTCTCCCACTCTCACTGTTTCTGT
>NC_068987.1:12262546-12263870 GCF_001194135.2 Octopus bimaculoides | reverse complement strand
TATATATATATATATATATATATATATATATATATATATATATATATATATATGTGTGTGTATGTATATAAATATGTATATGTATGTATTTGTGTGTCTGTGCTTGTCCCGCCACCATCACTTGACAACTGATGTTGGTGTGTTTATGTTCCCAAAACTTAGCAGTTGGGCAAAAAAGACCGATAGAATAAGTACTAGGCCTACAAAGAATAAGTCAGAAAAGTGTAATGGCATGCCACAGAAATGCCAAAATAAACAGAAAAAGATCAAGAGAAATATATCAAAATTGGTCTTCAAGAATTAATTCCCAACCACACGGTTCTGGGTTCAGTACCCATTGTATGTCATCTTAGGCAAGCATCTTTTGTTATAGCTCTGGGCTGACCAAAGCCTTGTGAGTGAATTTGGTAGACAGAAACTGAAAGAAAGTCATCATGTCTGTATATATGTGAGTTTGTGTGCACGCACGTACATGTGTGTGTGTGTGTGTGTTACTCCCTTCTTGTCTTATCATCACTCAATAATTGTAAAGTTGAAACAATAGTTTTTGGATAATAATATCTTCACTTGGTATATTTCTCTTTTCTAATTGTCTTGAAAATCATACTCACGGCAGTAATTGGTTAACATTTTTGATTCTCATCTGCTTAAAATCACTCTGGTTTTCTGATTCAATCTTGTTTTAAAGTGATCTAAATAGAAATATTCCAGTAAAATTTCATAATAATTTATGTTTCTAACACCACCTTTAATATTGACAAAGTTATTTTACGAAATTCTTCATTAATTTCAAAATTGATTGAAACAAAGGCAGTGTATTTCAGCAGCAATATGGTAACAAAATGGTTAAATAACAAAAACTTTGCATCAATCCAAGAACATCTCCTCCAGACAGGGATAATAATTTTCATTTTTCAAGTATCTGACTGTAGGCAGACTAACTTCCATAGAATGCAGTCATTTTGAAACCTAAAAAATAAAATGATTGAAAACAGATTTTCAATGTTCACAGACTGACTTTACAGAGAATTGCCTCAGAAAATTACATTTAAATAATCCTGTGAACATGACTAATTGTTTAAGAATTCTTTGATATTTTCAACTTGTGTCCCAAATGTTTTATATATAATGGATTACCGTTTCTTCACTCTAAATCTTTTCTTTATATTTATTCCCTTTCAGAAAACAATTTTCTTGTGCTTTTATATCTATAATATGTTTTCCTAGGAATCTTATAAGTGGTTCCATAAAAACTGTAATTTGTGCTGCCATAATTTCAAAGGGGAAAAAATGTCATTAGATATCTTGCCCCTTCTTTTTTTTT
>NC_068987.1:12261745-12262036 GCF_001194135.2 Octopus bimaculoides | reverse complement strand
TACATATATAAAAGCAAAACACTAAGATTTGGAATAAGATGTCTCTACTGTTAATATCATCTGTGGATAAATTTTAAAATTGATGATCTTACCAGCAGAGACATGGGTGGATTGCAGGCACAATAGCATTATATAGCTATGAATTATAAATTTGCACGAAGCGTAATGATGCTTGAAAAGCATTCACCTGCTAGAAATAAGAGCTAAAGTCTTAATTTAATCCACCGTACAGCACCAAGATAAAAACTATGCGAGGAAAACGGAAAGAATTAATACATTTAACAGCACAAA
>NC_068987.1:12259252-12261717 GCF_001194135.2 Octopus bimaculoides | reverse complement strand
ACACACACACACACACACACACACACACACACACACACATATATATATATATATATACATATATATAAATACATATATATATATACATATATATATATATATAACCCACTCATGCATCATCATCATCATTGTTTAACGTTCACCTTCCATGCTAGCATGGGTGGGATGGTTTCACAAGAGTCAGCCAGGCGGAAACCTGCACCAGACTCCTGTGACTAGACATATGTACATATATGCATATATATGTATATACGCACACATACATACATACATACATACATACATAGATACCTACATACATACATATATACATATATATGTATACACACACACACACACACACACACAAACAAATGAATGTATCATAAAAATAATTGCAATACATCTAAGACAGTGCGTTAGTACAACCTATAGTTTTCTGTTCTCTTATGTTCTTTTGTTTCACTTTCAAATTACAGCAAAACAATAAAATGTGATGATGAAGTAACAAAACTTTATGAGGAAATGGAATACCAGATTAAACAAGAAAAAGAAGCAATACTCAATAAGGTAGGTTGGAGATATTTTTATCAGCACTTGCATGGCTGTGTGTGGTTAGAAGCTTGCTTCCCAACCATATGGTTCTGGGTTCAGTCCTACTGCATGGCACCTTGGGCAATTGTTTTCTGCTATAGCCTTGGGCCAACCAGAGCCTTGGGCCAACCAGAGCCTTGGGCCAACCAGAGCCTTGGGCCAACCAGAGCCTTGGGTCAACCAGAGCCTTGGGCCAACCAGAGCCTTGGGCCAACCAGAGCCTTGGGCCAACCAGAGCCGCTGGACTGGCTCCTGTGCAGGTGGCACATAAAATACACCATTTCGAGCAAGGCCATTGCCAGTACCTCCTGACTGGCCTTCGTGCCGGTGGCACATAAAAGCACCCACTACATTCTCGGAGTTGTTGGCGTTAGGAAGGGCATCCAGCTGTAGAAACTCTACCAAATCAGATTGGAGCCTGGTGTAGCCATCTGGCTCACCAGTCCTCAGTCAAATCGTCCAACCCATGCTAGCATGGAAAGCAGACATTAAACGATGATGATGATGATGATGATGATGATGATGATGATTGTCCTTTTCATCTAGACCCAGGAGATTTTTTTTTTCCATTATAATCCATGTATATCTTGGTTTGTTCATTTTATTTGGTAAATGAAAACAGCAGTAATTCAGTCAATTTAAATTCCCCATCTACTCCAATACAAAAGTACTGAATAACAACTAAATTCTAAATTTTAATCCTACCAAAAAATCCTGTTATATTTTACTAAATATTGTACTTTGTATAATGTTGAGTTAGAAATTCTCAATTGCTAAAGGACTTGAAATTCACTTGCAGTACCACAAGTGCCCCTCAGAAGAGCTGATACACATCTGGTATCACAGTCTTGTTGCCGGAAGAGCTCTAAGAGGGGAAACAGCCAGATTTAAAATATTGTTTGTTTGTTTTTTCTTTTTTTTTTGTCTGTTTTTTTAACAAGTGTGGCTGTGTGGTTAAGAAGCTTGCTTCCCAACCACATGATCTTTGGTTCAGTCCCACTTGGGCAAGTGTCATCTACTATACTCCTGGGCCACTCAAGACCTTGTGAATGGATTTATTTGACATAAACTGAATGAGGCTTGTCATATGCATTTATGTATGTATGTATGTATGTATGTATGTATGTATGTATGTATGTATGCATGTGTGTGTGTGTGTGTTTGTGTACTTGTGTATGTATTTGTGTATACCATTGTTTAGACATCATGTGCTGGTTGTAAACAAGCATCACCCTCATACAAGCAGTAAACATTCCAGTAAAAATCATGTCTGGCCATGGTGGGGTGGAATATTACCTGGCTTGGAAACAGGTGAAGACTAGTGGTGGGAAGGGCATCTAACCATAGAAACTCTGCCTTAACTACAAGCTTCTTTCAGTTTCCATCTACCAAATTCTTTCACAAACTCGGTCAGCTGGAAATAATATCAGAAAACACTTAGCCAAGATGCCATGCATTGGAATTGAACCAGAAACCACATGGTTGGGAAGCAAATTTGATAACCACACACCCATGCCTATCATTAATCCACTAGTGTAGATATAATCACTTGTGCATCTCCCCTAAAAAAGAAGTTTGGCCTTGTGCTTCAACAAAAGAAATCATAATTGACATAGATTTATGTTGTACTAATTATGAGAAATATTAAGATATAAACATATATTTGACATAAAGATATTGTCTTTTTGTTCCATGTCGTTGAAATGAAAACCAAATAAAATAAGTCTCCTTTCATGCTATGAGAAAACACCCTCAACACACAGAAATGTATATATATATAAATTTTCCCTTAATGTCTATTTTAAGAGCTGTAAAAAAAAACACCCTATATAACTAGTAGGACCACTTGTTTCTTTCTTGTGTAAACATTATAAATATGGAACTTACTAAAC
>NC_068987.1:12249478-12259197 GCF_001194135.2 Octopus bimaculoides | reverse complement strand
GTTTTTTTTTTTTTTTTTTGGCGTTTTCATATTTAATATGGCATGTAAATATTTGCAGCCCGATGAATATGTTTTACGTGCTTTAGTCTGATTTTTAGATTTCTAGAATTCAGTGTTCCTGCAGAAAAAACTAGCCCACTTGTTACTTTTGGAAGAATAAGTCTATACAGGGATATTTAGGTTACTGGTTGTCATAGTAACAATTTGTTTGAATTCTAAAATTTTGGTTACTGATAAGTACTTCAGTAGCTAGCTTGCACACAAGAGAAAACAAGAAAACACTTAGTATTTCCTAATAGTATTTGACTTGCCATATATTTTTAAAGTGTATCTTATGTACATTCCGTTATACGTAACATGTGTTTATATTTTCTGATTTAAATGTATTCTCTTATTGTCTCATCCAAATGCACAATATTTTACTTGCTAATTTGATGGACAAAGAATTAATATTTTAATTTAAGAAACATTTCTCACCATAATGTATACATATCTAGTTGATGATAAGGAGGAGACAAAAAAAAAAAACTGTTGATAAATTGCAAAAAATAAACTCAAAAATGTTGAATCACAAGGAAAGGTTATCATATATATATATATATATATATATATATATACACACACACACCAGTATCTTTATGTATTTAGTTATTTACTGCGTATTCATTGCAGGCTTTGGATTAAATATTTGAATCTTCGTGAAGGTACGATTCAAATTTTCAATTAGAAATCTTGTTCTCTATAATAAGTTTTGTAATTGTAGTTTGTTTTTATTAACAACAACAACAACAACAAAAACAGCATAACATTCAACATATGAGAAAAATCTCTTAAATCTTAAGATTAATAAGGTATTAATTTAGAAATATATAACAAAATTTTCAATCTGAATTCATGTATACATGCTTCCTAATTTTTTTTCCAATCCTAGGGAAAATATATTAAAAAGAATAATTGATTCTTCATTCTCTTTCCCTATTTCAATTATAGCAATAAACTTAACATTTTTATTTATGTGTTTAATAGTTTTATTTGGTGAAGACACATGACTAAGTGGTTACAGTATTTGGCTCATGATCATAAGGTTGTGGTTCAATACCTGGTGGTATGTAATGTCCTTGAGCAAGACACTTTATCTCACATTGCTCCAGTCCACTCAACTGTAGAAATGAGTTGTACCCATATTACAGAGGGCCAGCTTAGTCACATTCTGTGGAGTACTCAACCACTTGTACCTTATTTACTGAGCTGGCTGTTCAGTCAAGTGAATCAACTGGAACCCTTCTCCTCGTAACCGACAGAGTGTTAGTTCATAATCTTAACTAAACAAAATAGTTTTTCTAATGTGTTTAACAATTTTTCTTAAACAAAATAATTGCTGGTATAGCTGTGTGGTTAAGAAGTTTGCTCCATAATCATGTAGTTACAGGTTCAGTCCTACTGCACAGTAACTTGGTCTGACCAATGCTCTGTGAGTGAATATGATAGAAGGAAACTGTGAGAAGCCTGTCTCATATATATATAAATATATATATATATATATAATTATATGCATGTGTCTGTATTTATGTCTGTCCCCATTCCATGGCTTCACAACCAATGTTAAGCATCAGATCTAAAATAAGCACTACAGCTCTAAAGTCTGATGACTGAAACAAATAAAAAAAATAAAAGAATAAAATAGATACTCAGTTTGCAATCATCAGAGAAAATAATTATTTTCTCGTTAGTAAATCATACAAATAATAAACTCTCTCAAGGCATTGCCCCAGCATGGCCACAGTCTAATGACTGAAACAAGTAAAAACAAAAAAAAAAAAATATCAAATGATACATCTTTGCTTTCTGAAGATTGCCACAGACTTCCTGGTTCTTATACCAGTTCTTTCTTCCTAGTAGACTATGTGCTACTACATAAGCCTATGTCACTTGACCTGATTAAACTAGCAACCAAATCATTCTCAATCCACACTGATATCTTCAAAAGCATCTCCAGTACATTGACTGATGCAGACTTAGATAACCGTTTGACTAAAAGACAGGATGATCGTATTTGGAATGCCTATGATTACAAGTCTCCGTGATAACAGCTGCTGACCTGAGGCCAGATATAATAACAAATAACACATGCCTTCACCTTTTATATGTATCGACTGATATATCCTTTTTACTGAAACATAAACCGGTTGTCATCAATAAAGATAAAAATTCTTCAGACATCTTGTTGCTATTATAAATTCTGACCAGCGTTATTTTTGGCAACATGATTTAGTTTGGAGAATATTTACTGTTTTCATTCTTTTGTGACCAAATTGTTATTGAAATGCACTTTTAATTCATTTTGAAAAAGGGTGAAGAATTTAATAAGATAGCTTTGTTAGGCACTGGCATGGCTATGTGGTAAGAAGCTTACTTCCCAACCACATGGTTCCAGGTTCAGTCCCACTGCATGGTACCTTGGGCACGTGTCTTCTACTTATTAGCCCCAGGCCGACCAAACTCTTGTGAGTGGATTTAGTAAATGGAAACTGAAAGAAACCCATCATACATGTGTCTCTCTCTCTCTCTATATATATATATATGTGTGTGTATGTGTGAGTGTATGTATATATCAATGTGTGTCTTTGTGTCTGTGTTTGTCCCTTACCACCACATAACAACTGTTGCTGGTGTGTTTACATCCCCGTAAGTTAGCGGGCCAGCAAAAGAGCCCGATAGAATAAGCACTAGGCCCTTAAAAAAGATACGTCCTAGTGTTGATTCATTCATCTAAAAAAAACCTTTAAGGCAGTGCTCCAGCTGGGTCACAGTCAAATGACTGAAACAAGTAAAAGATTAAAAATTATTGAATTGGTTTCTAGAAAATAATTTATCATATAATTTTGATGGATAGTTTTTAATTTAAATCACCTCAAAGCAGAAAGTTTGTATCATAAGGCCACGATACAAGCTACAAGCATTTTAGTATTAAAAGGGTTAAGTAAAAGCTGATATTGGTTTATTGTTTAAGGGTATGGCTTCTACTCATCTTACAAGAAATTAAGAGCTATGATTGTTAATACATTTCTCTATGAGCATTAGTAAATTAAAGAAGAAACTCCAACCAGAAGCCAAATCCAAGTCACTGCACTATGTCTGTTGACCAATATTACTTGTGTAAATAAGAGTGGAGTAGATGTGTCTGATAGTAAATGTTAATCAGTATCTATGCCTATTCAGACACTGAATAAATATAAGCACCTAGTCAGGCACTTATACTTTATTTGGACATTGGTATTTTACTATGTAAGGAGGTATTGGTAAGATGTAAATTCTGTTCTCTGTTCAAATATCACCAAGACCAACTTTGTTTATTTTCTCTCTGGTTATTGATATAAGTTATACTTGTAATAATGTATGACAACTAGCTTTGTTGATTTACTTGACTACGCTCTTCACCTACAAATATTGACTCTTTGCCTGTCAAAATCCATATTAATATCAAAGCTCTTTGGAAAAGAGTTGCATGTTTTTTTTATTTTATTTTATTTTTGTGATTTAGTCAGAGAAGAAAAGGTGACCTATTTCAGGGTCTCTGAGGCTGGTAGGGGTACTCTACCTCCAGATCAGAGACCTAGCTTGAAATTTACAATTGACTGAATTTAGCCAACAATTGGCCGGATGATGATGGTAAACCAGGCAACAATACAATTTGCCTAAGCATATTACTGTTACCTAACTTATTAAGACCAAACAGGATGAAAATCAAAGTAAACTGCCATGAGGTCAAAAAATGAGTCATAAAACTAAATACCGGAATAATTTATAGTTAGTCTGCTTATCACCCTACTGTCTCGGTTGCCTTTAACATCCTAAAATCCATAAAAAATAACTACAGGAACTCAATATTGGTTTCAAATTTTGGCACCAGCCAGTAATATCAGATAGAGGTTAAGTTGATTATATTGACCCTAGTGTTCAATTGGTACTTACCTTATTGCCCCCACCCCCAAGGGCGCAAAGCAGTCAAAATACTGCCAAGCATTTTACCTGGCATGCTAACCATTCTGCTAGGTTGCTGCCTTACATGAATTAAGTATTGATAAACCATTGCTACATCCCTATTCAACTGCTTAATGCAACTATCTTCATCATTACCATCATCATCATTACCATCATCATCATTTACAATCCATATTCCATGCTACCATGGGTTGGATGATTTGAAAAGATCCTACAGTTCAGAGGACTGTGTCAAGTTCCAATGTTCTCTGTAAATGATTTGATTTAATATCTGGGGCAGAAATAGTAAATCTTATTATGGTACAGTTGTATTCAAAGCAAAATATTTTATCTTGAACATAGAATATATATGCATAGAATATAAGATTCATACAATATCCATATTCACATGGATATTGTGTGAAGTTTATATTCTATGCATAGTTTAATTATACTGAATTTTTGTAAATATTTCTGAAATCTTCTATAATACTAGCAGCATTAATACAATCATGATTGGCTAAACGTGTTACTGAAAATCTAAATTCATGTGTATGAACAAAGGCCGTTGCATCACGAAGTGCTGATCTCTAATTGTAGAGGGACCATGTGGAAAGGGTAGACCCAGTAAGGCGTGGGACGAAGTGGTGAGAAAGGATCTACAGACATTGGGACTCGCAGAGGTAATGACAGGGGATCAAGACACCCGGTGGTTCGCTGTACTTGAAAACATACACCAAGTTAAGTAAAAGTGTGGTTGCCCTTACATATAGTCTCACCCCCTGCAACCTTCACCTGCTGAGCATCCCTAACCTCATGGGCTCATAGGTGCTGGTGCCACATGGAAAGCACTTGTGCTGGTGCTGCATAAAAACACCCAGTACACTCTGTAAAGTGGTTGGTGGAAGGTCATCCAGCCATAGAAATCATGCCAAAACAGACAGGGAGCCTGAACAGCCCTTCAGCTGGTCAGCTCCTGTCAAACCATCCAATCCATGCCAGTATGGAAAACGGATGTTAAATGATGAGGATGCTGATGATTTCAGTTATTATGATCACTAAAAGCTGCTAAGCATTTAATGGATATTAAAATGGTTTTTTTTAACAAAGATATTTAAAATAAAATCTCTTACATGAATTTTTTCTTTTCTATGGATATATACTAGGTGGGTCTGCAATGGAAGAACATTTGCTTGTTTAAACAACACACTGAAGAAATGATTGATTAGTTAATTAGATATTTAACTAATTGACTAATAAACAAAAATGTGATATTGAACCAGTGTGTGTGTTTTATCATTATTGGCATAATGACCTTCCCAAGGCACAATAAGATTTTATTTTACATCCTAGCTTAAAAATACATTTGTCAGCTTATATAAAATGTTTTATGATTTTTCATAATATGTGATATATTACTTTTTGAGTCTGTAATCAAAAATAATAAGCAAACTAGTGATTGGCTATTTGGAAGTCTATCTGAGTTTTGTTATTTTTCTATATCCCTGCTTAGACTACACGGGTGTTTTAAGCACTTAAGGAATATGACATTAAACACAAATATCAGTAGCATCATCAAATTATTCTGACATTTTAGCTGTTATAATTTAACTCTGTATGTGTGTGTATGAGTGTATGTGTGTGTATGATGCCACTGGAAAACTGTTGTTTTGGTGCTAAGAGCTGTGGCACAATTCTACTTTCCATAAATGCAACAATTATTTGTCTTTTTATAAATTTAGGCAAACTAAAGATTGACTTTTTGGTACCACCCTATTAGAGTGTATGTTGAACAATGTTGCTATTCTTCCCAAACAACACACACACACACATACACGTGCGTGCGCGCGCACACACACACACGATAGTTTGACAATAACTTTTACTCTAACATCTAATTCATTGAGTTAGATATTTTATCATGTTGTTAAATCGACTTTATTAATTCAATTAAAGAATTAAGATCAATTGAGATTTTGAAATCAATACATGCATTATAATTTTTCGCTTATTCTGTATTTGTCCTTTGACAAAAAATCTTTTTTAGATTTTTCACTAGACATGTCAAAACTAACTGCAGACTTTCATACATCGTTGAGAAAGAATTTTGTAAAACTACCATATTTGATGGCATATTAAATACACTCTAATTTCAGTAGTTCCTATTCTGGGAAAAATAGTTTTTAGTGCATTAAAGCTTATGGGAAGCACAGCTCTGCATATAGGACCCGGGGTGATTTTTTTGAAACACATTATTTTGGAAAAGAAAGTGCGTTTTATATGCCATTAAATACGGTATTTATTATGATTTTAATTGTTTCATTTATATTTATAATTTTCTTTTGATTTTAAATAACTACTAATTTGTTGTATCTGTTTCTGCTAAATCAGGTTTTAATTAACTGAGCAACATCATATCTCTTGTTTTTAATGAAACAAATAAGTGAATTTTTAAGTGTGAACATTTTATGAATATGAGTTTTTAATTATTGGTATAGTATCAATATTCAACAAACTGTAACTGTCTCAATTGATAAGTCTACAGGTCTGAGACATTGGCTACAGTCATGTTATACATGAATATATAGATGTGACTAGCTGTAATGAATACTTCTAATCTTAACCAGTGCTACAGTGATTAAACTTTGTGCAACACTACAATGAAGCACATTTTTGTCAATGCCTTTAGTGCAAATAATCTAATCCATACTGGACCTGACATACAATACAATACATATAAAATAATGCTAACAAACCTCTGCCAAGGCAACACCAATGTCCTCTCAACAATTATCCGGAGATGATTTTTAAAATAAGAATATCTGAAATAAACTTGGCTGCTCTCGCAAATGACAATACTAAAAATGAACGCAAGCACTCTCAAAAATTAAGTAAAAAACACGGTAAAATAATCCAGAATCCTTGTCTGGTAACAGATCAATCCCCAAATCTAATCAGTTTGTGCCAGTTATGAGGCCAAACATCCGTGAAAGTTTCATCCAAATCCATCCAGTGGTTCTTGAGATATCTTGTCCACAGACAAACAAACAGACCAACACAACTGAAAACAATACCTTTGCCTTCACTAAGGTGGAGGTAATAATAATACTAATAATAATACTAGAAAACTAGAATTTTTGGGTAAGAATAGTTATAGTTGGGTTATGTCATAAATTATTCTTAGAATTCTCCAGGGTTGTTACATTTTACAGAGCAGTTGAATAGTTTAGTGCCAAAAAGGTATGGTGATCTGCCCACTGTATTCAAAGTTGAGCAGAGTTTGGTAACAATCAGTTTTGATTTCGTCTAGGGCCAAGTAGCAAAATAATTGGTTCAGCGTCCTAGACATATAGTGATGGAATAACTTACAGGTATAGCAAGTTACATAATGTGCATGGTCTAATGGTTAGAGTGTTTGCCCTCATGATTATAAGATCTTAGTTTTGATTCCCGGAAAGAGTAGTGCATTGTATTCCTGAGCAAACTACTTCATTTCACAGTTCCAGTCCACTCAGCTATAAATTTAATTCCAGCAATAGTTGGGAAGTTAACCCTATGATGGACTAGCAACCTGTTCAGGAGGTGGTGTTGTGATCTCAGTCTCTTGTACCCTATGTAAATTAGGCTAAGTTCCAGTCTTATGAGTCCTAAGGATCATAACAGATCCTAAACTAATAGTAAGTTAAACCAAATTCTTCTGAATGGTCAATTTTTAAAGGGTATATCCACCCTGTTATGTAATGTTCTTATATACACTTCCATAGGAAGCTCTGTTAATTGCCATAACATATTTGAGTCAGTCAAATCTCAAAGCTTTCTTTTAACAATAATAAAATGTAGTTTGATTTGCAATTTTTCCATATATGTCTGAAAGGTATAAGCAAGTTAGTTGCACTCATTTCATACGAAATAGCTTAGGTCAATGTAATAATGTCATGAGAAACCAGTTCTTCATGAAAGAAATGTTTGTATCTAATTTATTTATTTATCTGTTTATTTATTTATTTATTATGTGATGTCTTTCAGCTGAATAAAAGTAGTAGATTTTAGTCAAATATGTTGAGAAAGTGAGCATTGTTACGGAAATAATGGCACTCCTGATTTTTTTTTATTTATATCTGCACATGCATGCAAACACACACACACACACACACACACACACACACACACACACACACACACACACACACACACACACACACACACACACACACACACACAGAGTCACACATATATATATAAAAGCACTATATCAACATTTTCTTAGTTTAATCATTGATCAGGTCCAGCTAAAAGAAGAACATTTATTAACAGTGTGTGTTCGTTAGGTTTCTGTTTCAACAGTTTAATTTCTCATACAATTTTCATACTAATTGGATTTTGTGACGGTTAAACATTGTTAGATTATTTTACAAATTTAACTGTTATAAAATAAAGAGATCGTTTCTAATTATAAAATTTGTCAACATTTAATTTTGAAGTAAGCAGTTCATTTTCATGAGATTGCATTCTTTTATTTATTTTTACTATGAGTTTAAGAAAAAAACAGAATGTTTTTCGGTACTGATGGGTTTATGTTTTTTTTCTACAGTCAAATGTCTTCTAAAATTATACTAATTTTTTTTTCTTCTTTCTCTATTATAATTTTCAGGAGAAGACCAAAGAAAGTAATTTCAGAGAGGAAATGGAAAAGGAATTATATGAGAAAGAATACCAACTTCACAACTTAATTACAAGACAGAAAGAAGTAATTGTTTTACTTACTTTTTACCTTAACCCACATTTTTCTTTTCTCATAAAACATTATACTCTCCAAGGTTTTTTGTTTTTTAGTTAAACACTAAGCCCTATTCATATTGAAATCTATCTCATGTTTACTGAGAGAAATAATTTTAAAATTCTTAAGCTTTCATTATATTTCAATAAAGTGACTTAGGGTGCTTCTAAGTTTCTCTAGTGTGTGGTGGAGTCTACAAACAGGTTTTGATTGTCCTGAATTGAAAACATTTAACTTTCATTTCTCTTATATATTTGAAAACTTAAAAAGAGAAAGAAATTCAAGTTATATGTATTAACTTTCCATCCTGAAACAACCAATGAACATGGAACTAAAATAAGTGATCTTTATCAAATCTCAATGCTTATGTGCATATGTGAGAAACAAGTATTTCTTAAAATTCATTAAATTTGCATACCTTTTGTCAAATTATATTTGTTTTCTAATTAACAATCATTTATCAATTGTTAATTAATTCTCTTGTGTTGCTTTACTTTTAGATGGAACAAAAACTGAAGGACATTAATTATTCAGAAATGGAAGCTAAAACAACCAATGACCGCCTTGCTAAAGTAAGTGGTATTTACATTTGAAATGTCTGCACATGTATTTGCATAACTTAACTTAGATTTCTCTCCTTGCATGTGTGTGTGTGTGTGTGTGTGTATCTATCTATGTATGTATGTAGGTATGCATGTATGCATGTATATGTGTGTGTTTGTATATATGTATGTATATGTATGTGCATATATATATATATATGTATGTATATGTATGTGCATATATATATATATATATATATATATATATGTGTATGTATATATATGATGTACTCATGTATATATGTCTGTAGATAAGTACTTAGCTATGTATATATATATATATATATGTATTTGTATGTATATATGTGTATATGTATATGCATGTATATGTGTGTATGTATGTATATATATATATGTAT
>NC_068987.1:12245880-12249311 GCF_001194135.2 Octopus bimaculoides | reverse complement strand
TATATATATATATATATATATATATATATATATATATATATATATGTATGTATGTATTTATGTGTAGGATTGAATATATATATGTATGTGTGTGTGTGTGTGTTTTCAAAAGCTACTGAAGAAGAGAATACTCAATACTTGGTGTAGTGTATATGGTTTTTTTTAAACTAGATTTCTTTCTTGCAACTTAGTTTCACACTACTGTGATTATCAGGTAAGTTCTCACCTGATGATTGCTGTGGCATGAAACTTATTTGAAAGGAATACAGTTATTGTGTGTGTGTGTGTGTGTGTGTACATGGATTCATATATACATATTTACATCTCTCCCTTTCTCTGTCTCTGTCTGTATGTCTGTTTCTCTGTAAATATATATATATAAAGGTGGCTATTAAATATACACAACAATGCTTTAAATCCATTTACTCTGATAACATGAGAATTGACTTTGCTAACCTTACAATAGTAATCATGGCTTCCTTTTTTGGAACTCTATGGAATTCCATACATGATAAATTCTTAATTTATTAAAATACTTCTCTGAGAACAGGAATGTGTGTGTGTGTGGTGGGGGGGAATTACTTATTGTAGTTGTTAATGACTTCCAAGGAGAAAGGTGTATTAATTTAAAGAAATTAGGAATAAATTTTGTTAGTTAATTTACATGTTTAACCAAAGGACAGTTTGATTCTTGCAGTCAAGATACAAATATGGACATCTATTTTGGTTTGTTAGACCTCAACAGAGTAGTACGGAGCTATGTATATTTTTGGCTTAGGATAATTTACTCTTTTACATATTTTTTTCACTCTGAGTTGAAATTCTATGAGAACTGACATTACATTTTATTTGTCTCTGGTTAAGAACCATGTGGTTCTGAGTTCAGTCTGATTGCATGGTACATGGTACCATAGGCAAATATTTTCTCCTATAGTCTCATGCCAAAACCTTGAGTGGATTTGGTCAACAGAAACTGCATTGCTTACTGCTTATTGGACGGGAGATCACTCGGCTTGTCAGTCGATGAAGAGCGTGGCTATCCACATGAACTGACGTGAATTGCAGGACTCAGTGAACATCGACACCTTGAACGCACATTGCGGCCCCAGGATCCCATCGTCCCGGGGCCCCATCCGGTCGAGAGTCTTTTTCAAAGGCGGCGAGCTGGCAGAAACGTTAGCACGCCGGGCGAAATGCTTACCGGTATTTCGTCTGCCGTTACATTCTGAGTTCAAATTCCGCTGAGTTCAACTTGGCCTTTCATCCTTTCGGTGTCGATAAATTAAGTACCAGTTATGCACTGGGGTCGATGTAATCGACTTAATCCCTTTGTCTGTCCTTGTTTGTCCCCTCGAAGTTTAGCCCCTTGTGGGCAATAAAGAAATAAGAAACTGCACTGCTTACAAAATCCCTGTGCAATCATTAGAAATTGTTATTGCTAGTTACAATCGTAATAAAAAACATTAAATCTGAAATGACCTTATTAACGATTTATTATTCTGGTTCTTAAAAGGACAGAGATGAATTGCTGTACAGGTTAAAGCAGTCCCAAGAATGTATAGAAGAACAAAGCAGCTATATTCAACAACTACACCAACAGCAAAAGGATGAAAAAAGGGAAAGATCAAAGTAAGTTTACCAATTCTTTATTTTCATAACATATAAATTTATTCCATTTCTTCTCAAAGACTTAATGTTACATCCATACAGTTGTGGCCAAAAGTTTGGAACATTTTTTTAAAAATTAAGATTGTTATGCCCAAGTACAAGTCACTTCAAATGTATACAATGTATAAATTTAGACATTTAATATAAAAATTCTAATTTTTGGACCTATGTTCCAAACTTTTGGCCATGACTATATACTAGTGTGTATAGTGACTATCATGTTAAGCTATTTATTGATATTTCTATAGTTATTTCTTTTTGTCATTAGACTGTGTCATGTCAGTTTATTTTCCACTACACTCTCGGAGTGGTTGGCGTTAGGAAGGATATCCAGCTGTAGAAACTCTGCCAGATCAGATTGGAGCCTGGTGCAGCCTTCTGGTTTGCCAGTCCTCAGTCAAATCGTCCAACCCATGCTAGCATGAAAG
This sequence comes from Octopus bimaculoides, assembly GCF_001194135.2. Lineage (NCBI taxonomy): Eukaryota > Metazoa > Mollusca > Cephalopoda > Octopoda > Octopodidae > Octopus > Octopus bimaculoides. The sequence goes on along the minus strand of NC_068987.1, from coordinate 12,247,215 downwards.
GCGGACGTTAAACGATGATGATGATGAATTGTTAATGAAAAGTACTTTATCTAGTTCCTCCTGAGACTTCAATGGCAAAACCGTGCTCCTTTCTGGAATCAAATACTTTTATTGATTGTTGACTGTTCTATTCTTTGGACAGCTAGCAATTTTGACTCACTAGTTGCAACTTTTTGGTGAAGAGCTTCTCTTATGAAGATTGCCATCTTGATTCCATTTAACCTTAGGGAATCAACCCCATTATTTACTTTTTATTTTGTTTTTTATTAGCCTGGTACTTATTCTTTTGCTGAACTGCTAAGTTATGGGGATGTAAACACACCAACACCAGTTGTCAAGTGGTGGAGGGGGACAAACACAGACGTGAAGACACACACACACATCACACATGCATATAGACGACAGGCTTCCATCAGATTTTGTTTAACAAATCCACCCACAAGGCTTTGATTGGCTTGAAACTATAGTCAAAGACACTTTTCCAAGGTGCCACACGGTGGAACTGAACCTGGAACCATATGGTTGGGAAGCAAGATTCTTACTACACAACTACATCTGCACCTATAGATAGGCAATAGGTGTATATGCACATTTCAGGAATTCTTGCTCTTTCTTCAGTACCACATCCAAGTCTTGTATAGTAATTATCTTAAAAAATTTTCGAGTGTACAATAAGCTGCAATGTTTTAATTTTTGTTTCTTTATTTTAATGATTTAAGAAGTTTCAATAACACTTTATACAGTGATTTTTACAGATTTTAAGCTTAATTCTCCACATTGCTCTACTCTATGCAAAACATAAAATGACATTTTAAAACTTTGATGATGGAAATATTGTAACTATATATATTTTTTTTTTCTTTTTTAATACAGAATAGCATTGAAGCTAACTGAAGGAATAGCAATAGAAAGAGAAAGTCTAGTCAAACAATTGGATCATCTCAGGTATAGTAAATGTTAAATTAATATATATTTTAACTACAACAAGAAATTGCTTTAAAGAAAGATATAAACAGCGTTTGTAGTTTATTTTGAAATGCTAGTCAGAATTGTTTAAACAAGTGTAATATTCCAAATCAAGAAGTACAACAAAACTTAAGTGTGCAAATTAAACCTTCTTAATATTGGAATTAATATACTGTTGATATCTTGACCATATACTCTTTTACTCTTTTACTTGTTTCAGTCATTTGACTGTGGCCATGCTGGAGCACCACCTTTTAGTCGAGCTAATCGACCCCAGGACTTATTCTTTGTAAGCCTAGTACTTATTCTATCGGTCTCTTTAGCCGAACCATTAAGTTATGGGGACGTAAACACACCGGCATCGGTTGT
>NC_068987.1:12244453-12245845 GCF_001194135.2 Octopus bimaculoides | reverse complement strand
CAGTTTCCGTCTACCAAATCCACCCACAAGGCTTTGGTCGGCCCAGGGCTATAGTAGAAGACACTTGCCCAAGGTGTCACACAAAATACTTTGTTTTTTTTTTTGTTATTAATATTTGAACACTAGGACTTTGGTACAATTCAATAAACACTACAAAATTAATTTTAATTTAGCATTAAAAATAAAAGTAACACTGATGGATTAAGTTATTAAATGTAATATTGATATTTTTACAAGAAATGATCTAAAAGCTTATTTTCCTTTTTTTTAAAATTTTTTTTAATTTACAGAAATATTAATCGTAAACTACAAGATGACAAAGATGAAGCTGAAGCAAGGCGGGTATATATACATTTATGATACAAATAAACACTCATCAGGAGTGAATTTTTTTTATTAGAAAATTATGGCTTTTAAAAAATTTTTTGCGTTTAGCAACTTATATATTTAATGAAATACTTTTCTAATACTTTTAATACAGGAATTCAATATATAATAATTTTAGGCTTTGCTTCTGCATTTTAAATATATTTTTTCAATATTTCTGTTTTTTTGTATCATATATAAAGGTTTTTATTTTAATAGTTCTTAGAAAATTAAATTTTATTTTGTATAAAAAAGAAAATGTTCTCTTGTTTTGTTATATTAGAATCATCTATCTCATCATGATTTAGAGATTTTATTCTTGGGTGCTGTCAAGTTTTGTGTTGATGCATTCTTAGTATTCGCTAAAGTTCAGAGAAGGATCTATCCCTTGTAGGTCTATATTTTGCGCCCCAAACCTCTGCAATTGTGTATTGTTATGGGATTGCTCTTTTCTTTCAGTGTTTGAAGTCATAAACAGATTAAATTAGGTGAGCTCATAAAAAAATTAAAAAAATTAAAAAAATTTCCTAACACATTCACTATTGTGAATGTGTGCATGTTTCTGTTTTCTGCATTAATTAGAAAGAAAGTAATTAATTTTAAAGAATGGCAAGAAGTATAACCATTCTGGATTGAATCCTGCATTTATTGACCCAAAGTTATAAAAGATGCATCGTGTTTGGAATGATAGATGAAATAACATCATTAACTAGCTATTCATTGCTCGTTATATGGATATTGACCTGAAAACTAAAGCATGTAGACTTTAACAATAACAGTTTACCTTAATTCTAATGAAATGAATTCACTTTAATGTTCATAATACAGATACATATATATTATATACAGATACATATATTATATAAGGTGGCGAGCTGGCAAAAACGTTAGCATGCTGGGCGAAATGCTTAGCGGTATTTTGTCTGCCATTACATTCTGAGTTCAAATTCCGCCGAAGTTGACTTTGCCTTTCATCCTTTCGGGGTCGATAAATTAAGTACCAGTTACGCACTGAGGTTGTTACGC
>NC_068987.1:12242732-12244443 GCF_001194135.2 Octopus bimaculoides | reverse complement strand
TCGATAAATTAAGTACCAGTTACGCACTGAGGTTGTTACGCACTGGGGTTGTTACGCACTGTCTGTCCTTGTTTGTCCCCTCTATGTTTAGCCCCTTGTGGGCAATAAAGAAATAAGATACATATATTATAGTATTTAAAATGTTACTGGGGGTGGCGAGCTGGCAGAAACGTTAGCACGCCGGGTGAAATACTTAGCGGTATTTCATCTGCCGTTACGTTCTGAGTTCAAATTCCGCCGAGGTTGACTTTGTCTTTCATCCTTTCGGAGTCGATAAAATAATTACCAGTTGCGTGCCGTAGTCGATCTGATCGACTTACTCCTCCCCCAAAAATTCCGGGCCTTGTGTCTAGAGTAGAAAAGAATTTTTATACAGGCTATGATCATCGATCTTTTTAACAATCATCATCAAGCCAGGGATCCTTCCTGTCATGGGAATCCGGTTGCCAAGACTCTCCAGTCCCCTTTGTGTAGGGTTGCACACATACATTCAATCTTCTAACATTATCTAGAACTGGAAATGAAAAAGTCTGATCTGAGGGATATCTGGCTGTTATTTCTAACAAGTTGAGTGACTATGTAGAGACACCCCTCACTGACTCGAGAAACTCTAGTGTTGTTACTATCAATGAAAGCAAGCATTTGTAGTTCATATCTATTAACATCTGGAAACACACACACACACACACACACACACACACACACCTGTTCACTACTATCAAAACACTATGTATTTTCACCAGCATCCAAGATTCAGTGATTTAATGCATGTTCAAATGCCATTAATTGCAACTTAATAAGGGCTTTAAAATTATTTAAAACCAAGCATGATTTCATTCTAAATGTTATGAACAGTCATAAACCTTTCCATCCTTTCTGTTTATGCTTCATTTTTATGATTAAATGCTAATATCTGAGCTTTTCAGCATGTTAGTAACAACATTTCGGATCTGGCTCTATTCCTTACTTTATATCTAGCTTCACTTATACATCGATTCTTTTCATTGCCATTGCATTGTTACACAGTTATTTCCTTTGATCAAACTGATATATGCAATTATTTTTCTTATATATATATATATATATATATATATATATATATAAAAAGGCATGTGGCCTAGTGGTTAGAGTGTTGCACACATGATTGTTAAGTTGTGGGTTCAATTCCTGGGCCAGGTACCACTTTATGCTCTTGAGCAAAACACTTCATTTTACGTTGCCCCAGTCCACTGTTAATAGGTAACTCTGTGATGGAATAGTCTTCCAATTCCAATCAGGAGGGATGTTGGTCTGCTCATCTAACCAATTGGATGGCATCATTCAAAGGTTAAAACAATGTGAAGCGCATGATGACCAGTGATGTATAACCACATCCTATAATCTGGTCAGTATCATGATGCATGTATATATATGTATGTATATATATATATATATATATATATACACACACAAACACACACACATATAGAGATGTATAATTTTTCCAAAGTTCTGTTGTAGATTTTGTAAAGCATTGTACAAGTTAGAGTTTTAAAGAATTTTTTTAGCTCTATAGAAGGAAACATAGCTGGCCTTTGTGATGCATTTTTGGCCATTTTTTAGAATAATCTGGTTTTTGTGAGTAATAATATATTTTCCTTCAGTGAGTTCATTCACCTCTAGTAAAGGGTCAACATTATGTTGCTTGTAAGAAAAAAAAAAAAAAAAAAAA
>NC_068987.1:12238550-12242410 GCF_001194135.2 Octopus bimaculoides | reverse complement strand
TATATATATATATATATTATATAAAGAACAGGAATGATAAATGCATGTTATTCTTTTGTTTGAATACTTGTGTTTCGAATCGTTTTTTTATATTTTTTTTTTTAGGAATGATTTAAATTGTTGTGTGTTTATTATAAACAGGTTGATGACAATAAAAATTGAATTTCACTTTGATATACTTCAGTGATACATTTTTGATGATCTTAAATTATTACTTGAATTGTTACTAAATAATTTTTTGGGAACTTGCATTATCCTAAACATATCCAAATTCTTATCCATTAACAAAACTTAATGAATCTCATTTTTCTTAATGTGTTATATTCTAATGCTGGGTATGTATCTATAATCAATGTTAAATTTCTTGTCTGTTAAATTATTATAAAAATTGGCAATTTAACATTTTGTTCATCAATATTGCCAGGACCAATTGTTGAATCTTCAGGATGAACTGTCTGAGGTATTTTGTAATTGTAATGTTTTTGGAGATGCATGGGTGTACTTTTCTTCTACTTTTTCATTTGGAAATTATTCTTATTTTATTTTCATAATTTTATCCAGAATAACTAAATGGGAAATTTCTTTTTATTGCTATATTTTAAGATCACTTCTTCTCAATATATCAGATTTTAATTGAATAGAGTTGCATGAAGCTGTGGATGAAATATATGTATATATAATTATATTCAAGACATCATATACACTCAGACATAGAAAGCCTTTCACTGTGGAAATAATCTCCGGAAAAATTTCTCCTTGTAGACAAAAATATGTGTGAAAAACATATTGCACTATGAGTGAGAAGAAATTTCTCCCAAGACTGTTTCCACAGTGAAAGGTATTCCCATGTTCAAGTGTACATGAACATGTTAAATATTATTGTATATGCATATGTAGGACATTAACTCTAGTTTTAGTCATCCTTATCCATTAAGGCAGTGGTTCTCACCTGGAGCCTATAAAAGATTTTGTAATTAAAATTTACGTGCAATAAATTGGTTATACTTCTGCAATACTCAAAATATTTTCACAATGTTTTTTATACGATTCCTTATAATGTCTAAAAATAAAAATAAAATAGGATCTTTTAAATATTGAATGGTTATGAGGGTTCATCTAAGTGGAATAGGAATTAAAGCATTCCATAGGCAAAAAATGGTTGAGAACCACTGCAATAAGGCAAAAACCATTATGATTATTTTGATTTTAATTTTTTTAATAGTATTAAAATTTTATTTCAATCATAAGCAGAACAATATACGAAAATATTTCTTCATCAGAAAACCTCTTGAATCAATCTGTTTTGAAGTTTATCAGAAACATGTAGAGTTCTTGTGACATGTAATTTGATCAAGTATGAAGTAGATTTATTGTCACTCATAATATTTTACACTAGTTATAATAACATTATCAAAAGAATAGCAAATGAAAACTAATTTGAGTAAATTTAGCAAAATTATGACAAAATGAGCACCATATGCATACATACACACTTATATAATATATACATATATCTATCTATCTATCTATTTCTCTCTCTCTCTCTCTCTCTCTCTCTTTATATATATATATATATATATATATATATATATATATATATATAGGGCCACAAGCATGTCCTCAATAAATGAAGATAGTAAAAGATGTGTATATTAATATACATATATAAATAGTAACTGCAATGGACTGACGTTCCATCTAGGTGGGGAACCTATACGCCAATGAAACCAGGAAACCAGACCTTATGAGCCAGGCATAGCTCGAGAAGGAATGAGCATATAAGTAGTAACAATTTATTAAATGGGGAAAGGAAATGCTATGATCGTAGCTGCTTATCTATAAAAAATAGTTATACCGCTTTTAAATTAATTAAAAGATTATTTCTAGAATTGTCTTCCTGGCAACATTACTTAGTTAATCTTGTTGTGATTATATCCTATAGATTCATCTTATCATTCATGTTATTATTTTAGAAATGCAAGTATTCTGTTTTATTTTTTCTCTCTTTAAATTATTACGCCCATTACTATTTCAACTTTTTACCTGAATAGACAATTAAATGATACCACTTTTATTTGTAAAATAATAAAAAAATAACAATTTTTGAATTTTTAAAATCTATCCTTTTATCTCTTCCTTTTTAGTGTCTCAATATTTTTTTCATTTTTTTTTTTTGGCATTTTGGTGAAATTTTTCTAAAGATCTACCTTTTATTATCTCTCTTTATATTCTTCAAATCTTTTAAGTTTGTGTGATTTGTCATTGATAGTAAAAATATATTAATTTATTATGGGTTAAATTTCTACCACAGGTCATTTATATGCTGTTTGTCTAACCTTAACTGAATAAAATAGCAAAACAATTTTGGAGATTTTTAAAAATCTGATTTGTTTATCTGTTTCATACAGAGTCACTAAGTTTAAAATTACAGTTCATACATATAAGAGTGATTATATTTAAAATTCATAGGCATGAATTTTCCAAATTCAAAATCTAATAATAATCAAATAAAATGTTCCATATTTTAAAATCATTAAAAAAAAGATTATATACTCATAAAGAAAATTAAAACTTTCATTTTCAACTTTTGGCAGACTTGTATAACAATATTAATTTACAATATACCTTAACCCTTTTGTTACCATATTTCTATTGAGATGCTCTGTGTTTCTTTCAACTAATTTTAAATATAATAAAGAATTTAGTAAAATAACTTAGTTATCATTAAGCTGGTGTTAGGAACGTAAATTGTGACTGAGGTTTGGTGGAATATTTTAATTAAAAACTTTTTGAAAACAAGGCATTTGTACTACAGAGCCAGAGGCGGTTTCAGCCGGGTTGGTATCAAAAGGGTTAAACATTACAATTTAATTCTGTATTTGTGATAAAAAATTCTGACATAGGAATTCTTTTGCTTTCAACAGGCATCATCCAAGGAGTTCAGTCCGAATTCAGAATTAGCTCGTCCAAAACTCAAGAAGAGAGGTTCAATCTTAGCAGACTATTTCAACCCCGATGCAAGAAGGTGCTGTTACTTTGTAACTTCTGTTCACTAAACCGAGCTGTTTTTCTATTTATGCTGCTTCTTAAACTGCATTGCCCAATTATTGTTACTGAAATTGGGTTTGCAAAATAAGTATCTAGCAGTTATTTGTTGCTATATAACACTACCTACCTCAGGTTTTTCTTTGTCATCTTGTATTAACATTCCTGAATATAAATCAGTTCTGCTTCTAGATTTTAAAACAATTATTTCTTTCTTTTTCTTTTTCTTTTTCTTTTTATTTTTTCTTAATAAAAGAAATCAATCAATTTGTTTTATTTTATGATAGTTTTTGAAATATTTGTTTACTTCAGTTGTTAGTGCTGTATTTGATGGCATAACAGATTCCCAAGCATATTAGATGCACCACAATTTCAGCAGCACATATTAGAGAAAAGAAAGTTTTTAAGGGATTAAAAGCATATAATATCTAACCCTTTAGCATTCAAACCAGCCATATCCAGCTGAAATATTCTGTTTTGCGTTCAGACCTTCCTGATCCAGCCTCTTACACCTATCCTACAATGTTGTTCTAAAAATGAACAATCACATCATCGAAATCTCAAAGCTACAAGATAAGGCATGATTAATTCAAAACAATGTAAATAAATATGCATCACATTTGATAGAGTAATTTGAATCCTGAACAAAACCTGAAAGCAATTTACAGTGCATTACAAAACATTACAAAAATACCTTAACTATAGCAGAAAACATTACTGTATATAAAGAGCAAGTCAGCAATATAGCTGAAAATAAAGCAAGAAATCACAAGCATATGGGTGCCCAATATAGGCTCCAAGGTTACTAGTTGCGG
>NC_068987.1:12231505-12238523 GCF_001194135.2 Octopus bimaculoides | reverse complement strand
ATTTTTTTTCGTAAAAAGTGTCTTATATGCCATCAAATACAGTATTTATGGTTTGCTTTTTTTCTGGAATACATTATTTCTTTTTTAAATCTAAATATAATTGTATATAAATGCAGATTGTAATATGACTTTAAATGTAGGTGTTTGCATTCACTTGTCTAAGAGATACATTTTTAATTTTCAGATATGAAAATATTTTCAATTGTAGAAATATTCTGTGAAATTATATAATTAAATTATACAGATGTACTTACACAGCAGGTGTTTTGTTCTGGAATTGTGTGTTGAAACTAAAATGATTGCAGTGCAGAAGATACATGTTTGCCATTTGGGAAACATACGAAGACCGTTAACTTCACTTAAACATTTATTGTCTGTTATATGGTGTCAAAATTTTTGTCACTTAAAATTGCAACCTGGTCGCTGACAAATTTTGTGCTGCAGTTCTAACACCATATTACAAACAATAAACGTTTAAGTGAAGTGAATGAACTTTGTATGTTTCTGAATGCTTAACATGTGTCTTTAACTCTACAATTGTTTATATAATTAAAATTTAATATAACAGTAAATGAAGGCTATTGTGTACTTAAAAGCTTTCAAAATATTCATTTCTGTTGAGGATTGGGTCACTTTGGTAAAAGAAGCTGCCAACTATTTCTCAGGAACATTCTGGCCATTTAAATGACTAAATGTCACTGGTATCTCTCTGCTTGCTACTCCTGCTCTGCAACTTCTGTCTACAAATTCCTTTCTATTGGTTTGCTTGTGATCTCACTGCCTCACTTCACATAAAGAGATTACTTTCTAAAGCATACACCTTCTGTATTACAAAATATAGAACCTATGTGCTTCACTGTTTAGATAAGATGTAAACGATAAACAAATGGATTTTATACTGGAGTTAGTTTTTATAATTCCATGTATTATATATACATTGGGCCTCACCGAGGCAATGACTTCTGACTGAGACCTTTGGAAATATGCTGTGCGTGAGAAGACCTGGCAAGCCAAGTGAGACCATAATCTGAGGCCTCTGCCAGGGGTTAGCCAGCCCACTTATGCATACCTTCCTTCATTGGACACTAAACTCCGCTTGCGAAGACCTGTTGAGGCAAGTGAAATCAAAATCGAACTAAATTCGATGACTGGCACCCATGCCAATGTCGTCTCCTTCATTGGACACGAAACTCAGCTTGCGAAGACCTGTTGGTGCAAGCAAAAGCGAAATCATGATGGCACCTGTGCCCAGCGTCGCCTTCCTGGCACTTGTGCCGGTGGCATGTGTAACGACATTCGAGCGAGATCGTTGCCAGTGCCACTAGACTGGCTCCTGTGCAGGTGGCATGTAAAATACACCATTTTGAGCGTGGCCGTTGCCAGTCCTGCCTGACTGGCCTTCATGCCGGTGGCATGTAAAAGAACCCACTACACTCTCGGAGTGGTTGGCATTAGGAAGGGCATCCAGCTGTAGATGATGATATAATTAAGCTGCTGTAGATGTAACAAAATCTTAATGAGATTTGGGAATTTGTTTCTTGATCTCTTTTTTTTTTTTAATTATTAAGGGGATTCGATTGAACTAAAACTTTTCCAAGCAGGAAACTAGAAATATCGTTTATTTTGTCTTCTGCTTTTTTTTTTTAATGAATATTTTCTGAGATAGAATTGATCTGATAGCAGGTTGCTTTCTATGAATGAAGGACCAGACAAAAATCATTGATTTATTTTCATGTTCAGTGTATAGTTACAAATATGAGTGAATCTAAAATAGAAATTCTGTCCTTTGTTCAAAAAAGGACAGGCTATGATTTTTAGAAGGATCTAAAAATGGAAATTTTTTACATGTATTGATCATCATCAGTTAATGTCAGCTTCCCATGGTGGGATGTGCTGGATGATGAGACAAGAACTAGTGAGCCACAGGATTGTGTCGAGCTCCAATGTCAACTTTGGCATGGTTCCTATGGCTGGATACGTTTCTTGGCACCAACCTCTTTACATGTATACTGGGTGCTTATTTCATGCCACCGGTTCTAGCGAGGACACTAACTAACTTGCAAGACAGAAAAACCAAAGTTAAAAGTTCTTTGACTAAGTGAGGGGTATATTTCAGAAGGGGGAGGTGGCTTTATGCCAAGTGTTGAAGAACTAAAGCAGCATTTCTTAACCGGGGTTCTGCAAAAGGTTCCTAGAGATTCTGCGAGAAAGAGTGAGATAAGCTAATGCTAAATTCATGATCATAATATTACTAGACATGCACAACATATTAGTTATTGTAATATTGTAATATAGACATCATCCTATCTAACCTATTATGTTATCAAAAATATATAACAACCATTGGGGATATATTTAGTGATGTCTGTAATTTAAGGTCACCCTATATATATATGTATATATATTTGATATTTATCACATGAAGTTTGCTGAAAATATATGAGAAATATATGGTATATAATTTTTTTTTGTGCAGGGCTTCCTTGAGATATGTAATTTATTTTAAGGATTACGCAAGGATAAAAATGATGGGAAACACTGGACTAACGTATAATAAAAGGACAAGCACAAATATCTTGTTGTAGAGGAGATACATGGCTGGCCCCTATTATATAAGAATGAGTAGGAATAGCTGGGAGCAAGATAAAGATGATGGTGATGAGGTGCTGAAGGAACTCTCTCGGTATAAGAAGTTGAGTATAAGAGAGGGTGTAGATACTGGATTGGGGGAGGAAATAGAGGGTGGGTAATTTCATAAGTGTGTGGAAGGAGAGTAGCGAATGGCTAGAGATAAGGGTAGAGGTGAATGTAGTGGATGATGAACCATAAGCCTTTATCCAAAACCTTCGGATGGCAAGATATGGCGCTGAGTATGAGTAGTACCCATAGTTTTTGTTCTCTTAGATGGGTTGCCATTTATGGCTGAGCCCCATCTACCCTTGCTATTAAACCTTTAACTGAAACAATGGTTGAAATATGCCAGGGTATATCCTCATACTTTCTGTCTGGTACACATGAAATAACAAACTAAAAGAGTTTAAAATATCCTGACCGATTCTTTTAACTTTGTAATTAATTCCCATCTTCCACTATTTCTACAAGTTTTGTTGCATGACTGTTATAACAAGATCCAGAGAAAAAGGAAGTGAAAGTTTCAGTGCAATTATTGATTGGTTTTTAATTGGTTATATCCCTTCAGAGATATGTGTGAGACGAAAGCTATTAGCTGACAATAGATGTTTAACGCCATCTAATCTATACCGGACAGGTTTCTTTGCTCTTCAAGCAAAAACAAAGAAAGGTCAGATGAAAACTATTTTAGATATATACAGTGCTTGCAAGTGTTGTCCTGGATGAAATGTGAGCAGCTGGTTTTATTATGCTGAAGAAGAAATGGATTTATTGAGTTATGGAAGTGAAACAAATGTTTTTATGATATATTGATTTATTACATTATGACAAGGCTGAAATAAATTGACAGAAGAACATATAGTGATTGGAATCAAGCTTAATATATTACTGGTATTTATTTATTGACACTGGTGTTAGGGAGGATGTCCAGCCATAGAAACTAGTGCCTGGTGCAGTCTTTGGGCCCATTGGATCCTTTCAAACCATCCAACCCATACTTGCAGGGAACATGGTCTTAAGCAAATTGTTGATGATGATTGGAGAGATGATGGTAAAGGCAACTCTGATGGAATTTGAACTCAGAACATAAAGAGATGCAACCAAATACTTTGAAGGTATTTTGTCCAAAACCCAACTGATTCTGTCAATTATTGTCCCCTCGGAAAAGGAATTTGATGTATTGAGACAACATATACAATTTAAAAAGAAAATTAGTCTTTAAGGGAATAGAATCTAAACAAAAACAATTTGGTCTGTATATTTTGTGCTCTTTTAAATTTGATTTGATCCCTTTAAGTCAGAAAGGAACTCAGTGCCCATGATCCTTTACATGGTGTCCAAGACTAAGAAGGAAGAAGATATCCTTAACCCAGGGACCTGGTCTGATTGTTTGCAACAGAGTGGACTCTGCTGAAGGTACCCATTGGTGTTGAACTAGGTACTGAGTTAAATCTACCACCCAAGTAAGCTGTGGTAGGATTTGAATTTGGAAAGTAAAAGACTGGAAGAAATACTACAAAATATCCGGTCTGATCTTTTTACAGTTCCATTAATCTGCTGCCTTGGACTGGTTCTTTTCATTTTTTTTTTTTTTTTTTTGACTTCTGAAAGGATCAAAGGCAAAATTGACCTCTGTGAGATTTGAACTTAAAACACAATTGTTCAAAACAAATATTGTGAAGCATCGTGTCTGATGCTTAATGACTCAACTAATTCACTGCTTGTCTGTTGTTTTATGGATCCAAGAGAGAAGGCAATGCTGGCTCACCTGAGTGGGTGTAGACATGCTCTGGTATCAGTCAACCATTGTCCTAGCTATTGACTGACAGCAAGGACAGACAGGACTCAGTCATGAATGGCAACTTATTTAGGAGAAGGTCATTATGAACATATAAGCACAGAAAATTTCTTAGTTAAAGTGTTGATCTGTATTAAGGTGTTTGGTCCTAACATATTTGACTCTCCATTTTTAGTGAAAAAAACGTTATTTTAATGTTTAAACAAGCTAGTTCTCATATTTTCTGATTCAGTGTCTCACTGGTCTACATTCATTCAAATCATGATGATGTGAGATCGTTCAACTCTTACTGTTGAGTGCACAGGGAGCTTAGCACAGCCCTGCGGCTTGTCAGAGCCTCTCAAACTGCTGTTTCAGTCATTTGACTGGGGTCATGATGGAGCACCACCTTTAGTCGAATAAATCGATCCCAGGACTTCTTCTTTGTAAGCCTAGTAATTATTCTATTGGTCTGTTTTGCATCAGTTTTCAAGCGATGTCAGGGAGACAAATACAGACACACAAACATATACACGCACATACATACATACATATATATATATATATATATAGAATGGGCTTCTTTCAGTTTCCGTCTACCAACTCTATTCCCAAGGCTTTGGTCGGCCCGAGGCTTTGGTCGGCCCAAGGCTTTGGTCGGCCCAAGGCTATAGTAGAAGACACTTGCCCAAGGTGCCACGCAATGGTGGGACTGAATCCGAAACCATGTGGTTGGTAAGCAAGCTACTTACCACACAACCACACCTGCGTTCGATGATGATGATGATGATGATGATCCAGCCTATTGGAAGGTTCAATTTATTTTTATTTTTATTGGCTCAATCCAGTGAGATGAGCACAATTTTATTTGCAAAATTTGTAAATAAAAGCTTTAGTCCCGATATACCTAGGCTCAGTGGGACCTAACTGAAAGCTTTGTCTCTCTCTCTGTAGTGTTTGAAGATTAAACGAAGATTAAATGAAAGATGAACCGATGAATTTTCAAATTGCTTCTTTTCTATGTTCATGAGAGATTTTGAGCAGCTCAGCGCAACCAAGTGATTAACTACTTAACTGTTGTGATTAGCAGAATTAGTACAGTGACAGATGAAATACCTTGTGATATTTAGTTGCATAAAAGTACTGGTTTCAAATTTTGCCTCAAGGGCAGCAATTTTGGGGGAGGAGATATGTTGATTACAACGGCCTCCAGTACTCAACTGGTACTTATTTTATTGACTCCAAAAGGAGGAAAAGCAAAAAAAAAAAAAAAATTTTTTTTTTAAATCAACCTCAACAGGATTTGAACTCAGAACATAAAGATGGACAAAATTCCACCAAGCATTTTGCCCGGTGTGCTAACAATTCAGCTAGTTCACCTTGTAAATAATCCTTTCTACTATAGGCACAAGGCCTGAAATTTTGGGGGAGGGGATGAATCGACTACATCGACCCTAGTGTGTAACTGGTACTTAATTTATCGATAGGATGAAAGGCAAAGTCGACCCCAGCAGAATTTGGACTCTGAAGAGAGACAAAATACCGCTAAGCATTTCATCTGGCATGCTAATGATTCTTATTTCTTTATTTCCCACAAGGGACTAAACATAGAGGGGACAAACAAGGACAGACAAAGGGGTTAAGTCGATTACATTGACCCCAGTGCACAACTGGTACTTAATTTATGGACCCCGAAAGACAAAGTCGACCTCGACGGAATTTGAACTCAGAACGTAATGGCAGACAAAATACCGCTAAGCATTTCACTAGGCGTGCTAGTGTTTCTGCCAGCTCACTGCCTTACCACCTTGTAAATAATAAATATTAAAATGTCTTTCATTTCTAACGATGGAAATAATAGCCTGAACTATTAAATTCTTATTAATAATGATAATTCACCACAAATATCTAAACATTTAGAAATTTATTCAATAAATTATTGAACCTCCAGCAGTCTAAATATTAAAAAATCAGCAGATATCCAACTGATTACTTCAAATTTTATATTAATTTATATCTTGTTTTTCATGTTTTTTTCACTGTCTGCCATTATGTAATTTTAACCCTTTTGTAAACATATTTCTTTTGAAATGCTCTGTTTTTGCTTCAATTAATTTTGAAAATAAGAATTTTAAAAATAACTTTGTGAATAGTAAGTTGGCATTTGGAACAATAATTAGCATGAAATTTTGATGGAAGGTTTAAAACGGGAAGTTTGTAGCAGAGAAGCAAAGCTGGTCTGAAGCAGAGTGATCTCAAAAGAGTAAAGTTATTAAAATGTCAGTCCAAGATTACTAATTATTTTGAAAAATGTTGTTGAATTGTAGAAGAATTAGAAAAACTTACCAATCATTGTATGCGCAGATATTTGTCTATTTACATTAATTGTCGCAGAACTTTTCACATATGCACATAGTTCTGATTGGAGTGGGTGTCAGCAATAATATTTAACATGGCCATGTTACACTTATGTGTCTTTTTAAAAAATATATACAGGGTGTTCACAAAGTCTGGGTACATGGGGATTAACACATACTTTAAGAAATTATTATTTCTTATATTTAATTGTTTATGTTATGATTTTATTTACTCCATGTACCCACATGGGGA
>NC_068987.1:12227532-12228386 GCF_001194135.2 Octopus bimaculoides | reverse complement strand
ATGGTAAAAAAGTCAAGGTTGAAAATGCTAAAATAATTTCATAAAAAACATTTCAGTACCGGTTTCAGTCATTGAGACTTCTTCAACTGTAAGAATGGAAACCAATTAAAGTTTGGAAAAATTAAATGAAAATTTTTTTAAAAGAATATTTGCATAGTATTCAAATACAAGGGGCATTTTCCTTATTTCTGCCTATCTCTGTCTCTCTCTCTCTCTCTCTCTCTCCCTTTCTCTGTATATCTATATATATATACTTTTTCCTCATCACTAAAGAAGGTACCTCTAATTACTTTAAATCATATTATCTATTAATACATTGCTTAATCTATTTTGATATCTTAATCATGTTTAAATATTCAAAAATCATATTGTTTTGTCTTTCTTTTTACCATGACATGAATTACTCCAGTAATGGCAACTTAGATGAAGACATAGAATCAGATGATGACTGTTTTGAGGATGATTTAACGTCAATTCAAGAGGTTGAGGATGAAGATGTCGATCACATGAGTCATAAAATTCTTCAGAATGGTCTCAAAAATTCTAAAACCAAGACAGGGAAACAGAAAAGATTAGCATTTTCAAAATCTGGCAGTCAAAGTTCAATCAGCGTTGTTGAGGATCTTGAGTCAACTGAAAGGTATGGGCCTTATTGTTTCTTTTTATCGTTTAGTTGTTTCAGTCATGGAACTGTGGCCATGCTGGAGCACCACCGAGAAGGGTTTAGTCGAATAAATCAACCCAAGTGCTTATTTTATTGAGTCTGGTACTTAACGTATGCGTTCCTTTTGCCAAAACTGCTAAACTATGGGAACCTAAAGAAACCAGCTCCAGTTGTCAGGCGTGGGGTGGGG
>NC_068987.1:12222375-12227369 GCF_001194135.2 Octopus bimaculoides | reverse complement strand
ACACACACACACACACACACACACACACACACACACACACACACACATAATTGGTTTTCACAGTTCCCAAATGTCAACCTAGGACTATGATGTTGGTTTGTATAAGCAACAGTTTGTCCATAAAGAGTGAAAAATCTACTGTTTGGATTATTTTCTTTTCTACTCTAGGCACAAGGCCTGAAATTATGGGGGAGGGGGCCAGTCGATTACATCAACCCCAGTATAAACTGCTACTTAATTTATCAACCCAAAAGGATGAAAGGCAAAGTTAACCTTGGCGGAATTTGAACTCAGAACATAAAGACAGACAAAATACTGCTAAGCATTTTGCCCGGTGTGCTAACGTTTCCGCCAGCTCACCACCTTAATGTTTGCATTCTTGATCTCCATCTGCGAGTGAGGAAGAGAGAGAAAGTGATGTTGTTGCTCTAACTGAGGACAATTAAAACTGTATAGATAGCTGTAATAAAATCCTAATAGTCTGAATCTCAACTAATACAGATAACACCTGTGTAGTAGACTATTTCTAGACTATGATACTTGTGCAGAGTAATCATTTCATTTTATTAAATTTTCAGGAAGAAAAATTTTGCTCAGTCAGAAAAGGATCGCATAAATAGTTTACAAAACTGTGATGTTCGACCGAAAACGCCAATGTGAGTACTTTATTATTTCACTTCATATCTTGAATTAGTTTATGAAATTTGTTGAAAATGCAATATAGTTTATGAACTATAGGTTTGTAAAAAACTTTTTACATAGTAAGGCATCTAAGTGTGGACTGTATTTTTTTTTATTTGACTAGTAATTAGTCTGCTCAAGGAAAATTGATAGTCAAGTAGAATGTTATGTTAACACTGTAGACCAAAGGTTTTTGTAGCAGGTCCGACCATTTGAATTATTGTACTAAGGATTGAATAATTAATAATTTTACTTCTATGAATGGAGAAACACAATTTTGTTTTTGAGGTGACGTGTTACTGTTTGGAAAATTCAGAAATGTATCAGCATACATGAAATATGTGAAGTGAGATCTAAGACATTAGGAAAAGTGCCCAGAAATAACGAATCTTAGTAGATTTAATGTAGATATATTAACCCTTTAGCATTCAAATTGCTTTGTCAAATGTAATGCTTATTTATTCACAATGTTTTGAATTGCTCATGCATTACTTTGTAGCTTTAAGATTTCAATGACGTGATTGTTTATTTTCAGAACGACACTGTAGGATAGGTATGAGAGGACTGGTATGATCAGTCTGAACATAAAACAAATAGAATATTGAGCTGGATATGGCCAGTTTAAATGCTAAACGGTTAAGGAAGATTAATTTAGTGTAAACAAGGTAGAAAATATTTAATGTTTATAAGTACATACATATCTTGCCTATCATAACTGGAGCTGTGTTAGCTTTGTGTGCACACTGGGTAGACCAGTTTGAGCTAGAATTTAAGTTTGGTATCCTTTCTTATCAGTCAATGCTGAGAAGTTTACAAAGTGGTTTAGCCATTTTGCATGATATTATTATGCAACCTACATTCTTATCTTGCTTAAATAAGTCTGTGATGTTGGCTTACTTGAGCAAATTGATGCTAGATTGTTTATTTAGTGAGATTAACAAAAGTAATTCTGAGTAAATTCCTAAAAGAGTGATATAATACTTAATAACTTTATTAATACTAAACCTTCATGATACACCTTTTGTTTATTCACTAGAAACATGTTATAAACTTGGAAACATTCACTCAACCTTTCAACTATAATAATATGAAGGCACAAATATTTAAAACAAAATCTAAAATCATGTGATAATCTAACTCTGACTCTAGGCCCCTACTGGATCTTCATTTGAAGCATTACTGTAAAGGATGAGGACAATATTCCCATTTGTGTTTTTCATAATGGGATACTGTATTCTTTGCAGTGAAAGAAGTTAGGGTTTTTAAGGGGTTAGCATGTGACATTAAATTTAGTTTTAAACAGCCACATCTTTATATTATTATAGTTAAGTATATGGAGAATGTTTCCATCTTCATGATATCTTACTAGCAAATAAACTTGTGTGTCATGAAGGCTTGATTGTAAAAAAAATGTTATTAACAATGGTTGCAAGAAATTTAGCTTAATTATGTCTGGATTGAAAGTAGTACTGAGTCAACAGTTGCCAAAATCAGTGGTGTGCCTGTGTGTCTTTGTGTGTGTGTCTGTCTGTGTCTGTGTGTGTCTGTGTAGGTGTGTGTGTATTTGAGTTTGTTAAAAACAATTTAGCTTGAACATTCATACATGGAACCCAATATAAAAAATATCACAAGCAAGAGATTATAAAAAAAAAAAAATGGAAAAATTAGGTGGGTTTATATCAGTTCATCCCTGTCTGATTGTTCAAGTAAATGGCAAGAAATATTTCCTTTTCTACATTAGAGAACTTCAAGAGCTAAATACACATTCATCAAAAAGGAACCCAAATGCTTTACATTGTAATAATGAAAAGAGGATATCACAAAAGTATGTAAAGTATCTTTCCTGTAATGTCCATTGCTAAGGGAATTGAATTTCTTTTGAAAAATCACTTTGTTTTTTTTTTCTGTTTTAATATTTGCACTTTTATTATTAAAATATTATGTAATGAAAAACTTTATTTTTTTTAATATAATTGCGTGACTTTGTTTTACCTTTTATTCTTCACTTGTTTCAATCATCAGACTGTGGCCATGCTGGGGCACCACCTTGAAAGGTTTAATTGAACAAATGAAACCTGGTTGTCAAACAGTGGGGGTGACAAATACGTGCACACAAACACACACAGCAGGTTTCCACACAGTTTCCAACTACCAAATCCAATCACAAGGCATAGGACACTTGCCCATAATACTACATGTAGGACTGAACTCAGAAGCATGTGGTTGCAAAGTGAACTTCTGAACCACACAAACATGCCTATATATATATATTGATTTTATTGTTGTTTTTTTACTAGTTTATCCAAATATTTTGTGTTATTCTTCATGAATATTTTATTTTGATATATAACTCTTTCTAAACATATCCCCAAGCACAGCTGTAAGTTTTCTCTTGAAATATAATCAAGAAACAATACTATATTTTTTTCATGTAACAGAATACAAATTATACTTCCATTAAATTCTTTTATGATTAACATACAATTGAAGAAAGAATAGTTTTTTTGTATTTTTACTCTAAGTATGAATAGAAATACAGGTCACACAAGAAAGAGAACCAAATGAAATGTCCAGCTATTACTGTTGGATTTCTTTAATATATACAAAGTGCTACCGAAGGTTTTATTCCATTTAATTTGTCCTACATATGGTCTTTGAATCTGTATCACTGCTTAGTTTTAAAATATGAAAAAATATTTTTAAATATGTTTTTATAGGTGCAGATGTGGCTGTGTTGTTAAGAAACTTGCTTCCCAACCACATAGTTTCAAGTTCAGTCCCACTGCATGACACTGGGTAATTGCCTTCTTCTACAGTCCCAAGCTGACCAAAGCCTTGCGAGTGGATTTGGTAGATGGAAACTGAATTAAGAGGTTGGGAAGTAAGCTTCTTAACCATACAGCCACACTTATGCCTGGTCATATATAAAGCAGTATATTAACTCCTTTGTGTAGGTGTTACCATTGTGATTGAAATATATTTATATATATGAGAGTCATCAATGTAATCTTTCTTGCCTGCTTGTCCCAACAGGTTCTGAAAAAATATTTTTTTAATAATTTCCACTAATAGATGCAGGAATGGCTGTGTGATAAGATGTTTGCTTCCCAACCAGATGGTTCTGGGTTCTGTCTCACTGTGTGACACTTCAAGCGAGTGTCTTCTACAACAGTCCCAAACCAACCCAAACCTTGTGAGTGGATTTAGTAGTTAGAACCTGGATTAAGAAGTTGGGAAGCAAACTTCTTAACCACACAATCATGCCTGTGCCTATCCATATATAAAGCAGTTTATTAACACCTTTGTATAGCTGTTACTATTGTGACTTAAATATATTTATATATATGACAGTTATCGATGTAAATTTTCTTGCATGCTTGTACTAATCTTTACTTATATAAGCATTTAACAATATATATTTCATACATTTTATGTACAACACAACTTCCTTTCTTTGTTTTGTACCAAAACACATTTAACTGGGTTTAATTTATGTCATAACAGTATATTTACGATGTTAACCAAAACATTGCCCATGAGATCAGAAATTGTGTGTTTATTTGCAATGCACAAAACTCTAATTACTTATCCGTGATAGATTAAATTAGTCAGTATAAGGAAAGTTTGTCATATATAATATATCTGTAAATCCCTTTTGAGAGAAGTTAATTGATGTTACAAAAGACTGACAATATCCATCTTTTACCAGACAAGTAAAACGTAAAATCTTCAGTGTTTGAATGAGTAAAACAAAACTCAGTGTATCTTTTGAATCTTATTTATTTATTTATTTATTTATCTATTTATTTATGTATTTGTTTATTGTTCCATGAAGTCAAGTAATAGATATTATTTATATGACCAAGCAGTATCACTAGAGCATCATAGCAGATGCGTTTTTATTAATCCGTTTCTTCAATTCAAATTTTCATATGTTTAGTTAACGTAGGAGTTTTAGAACTATTTATTTATTTATTCATTTATTTCAGTAAAACTTGACAAAATACATCATCATCATCACCACCACCACCACCATCATCATCATCATCATCATCATCATTTTAACGATTGTCTTCCATGCTGATGATTGAACAGGATTTAACAAGCCAGAAGACTGTGTCAAACATCAATAACAGCTTTGATATGGTTTCTATGGCTCTATGTCCTTCCTAACACCAACCACTTTACAGAGTGTACTGAAGTACTGAATATTACCACCTTAAAGCCCCTGTTACCACCTTAAAATCTCCAAGAATAACACACTATATTGTAGGCGAGCAAAAGTAAAATAATGAATCAACAAGGTTTGGTTA
>NC_068987.1:12220928-12221788 GCF_001194135.2 Octopus bimaculoides | reverse complement strand
CAATCATGGAGTAAATTTATTCAAATAGTAATTATAATAAAGGGATAAAATTAATAATCAGTGCAGAAATAAAAACCTCATAGGTAAATTTTGCAAAATATTTTATATATTTTATGATTATATACATAATTATAACAAAGGATTAGCTTTACGCCTCACCACATACTGCAAGAAATAGACGCTAAAGCCCCTGTTACTACTTTAAAATCTCTGAGAATAAAACACTACAGTTTCAATCATGGAGTAAATTTATTCAAATATTAATTATAATAAAAGGATAAAATCAATAATAATTTTACCAGGTGGTCAGTGTAGAAATAAAAATACTGTTGTGGCTGAGAGCAGTATGTAAAATATTTTTACTTTAAGCTTGAAACACGATCTTGTATGCAGTTAACCGAACCTTGTTGATTCATTATTTTTCTTTAGCTCGCCTACAATATAGTGTGTTATTCTTGGAGATTTTAAGGTGGTAATAGAGGCTTTAGCGTGTATTTCTTGTAGTGCATGGTGAGGCGTAAAGCTGATCTCTTGTTATAATTATGTATATAATTATAAAATATTTACATGGGAGAATTTACAAAAAAAACAACAGACAAGGACAGGTTGTGTAAACAACAAAAGGATGTATTAGTTTAACGCTCGGGAATAGAGAAAGTTTTTAATGTTTCGAGCTACGCTCTTCAACAGAAAGAAATAAGGAGAAAAACAAGGAGAAGTGGAAAAGTTCAAAAGTTTTAGACGTCGTGGTATATTGCGGTGATTTCAAATCAGTAGATAGGTCCAGTGTAATCCGTGGGTAGGAGAGGTGCAGCCGGAGAGTGTAGAATTCAGAATAAAAACAGTCCAGAATAAAATAT
>NC_068987.1:12218962-12220481 GCF_001194135.2 Octopus bimaculoides | reverse complement strand
TATATATATATATATATATATATATATATATATATATATGTGTGTGTGTGTGTGTATGTGTGTGTGTGTGTATTATTATGGTCATCACCATTTAATAGGTGTTTTCCATGCTGGCATGGGTTGGATAGTTTGACATATGTATGTCATGAATACATGCAACTTGATCCCTTCATCATTCATCCTCCCTTCACTCTTTTATTTACTATGCCATTCTGGCAGTGTAATTGAAGAAAGCAGTACTCCATATACCATTAACTGGATGTTTTGCAACTTTGAAATAACCTGATTGATATTTTCTTTATAGGAACTCCCTGGCAGGGAAAGCTGGTGAGTCTGCTGTAAGTATGCTTATTTTCCTTTGTGTGACACAACATTTCCCAAACTTTTGTCAGTCCAACATATTTTTTGATGACAGATTGAACTAACCAGTACCCACTCCTTAAGTCTTCTGCAATTTCACTTCAGTTCTTATGTCTTTCATTCTTTCTGTCAATAAAGGAATAACCAGTCTATAGTAGTAGAGTAGCAGAGTCTTTATAACGTTGAACAGGATGTCTTGTAGCTTTTGTTCTAAATTTTAAATCTCGGAACTTAACTGTATTTTGTAATCTAAGCTTAATATGTTATATGGAACGACTCTTTTATCTTTTTTATCTGCTACTTATTTCAGTCTTTAGACTGTGGCCATGCTGGGGCATCACCTTGAATTTTTGGCAGAATGGACCCCAGTACTTATATTTCAAGCCTGGTACTTATTCTATCAGAATCTTTTACTGAACCACTAAGTTTCAGGGATAACTGTTTGTCAAGTGGTGGTGGAGGGACAAACACAAACAGAAACGCACGCACACACACACACACACACACACACATGACAGGCTTCTTTCAGTTTCTGTCTACCAAATCCACTCACAAGGCTTTGGCCGGCCTATATTCTATAGTAGAAGACACTTGCCCAAGATGCCATGCAGTGGAACTGAACCCAGAACCATGTGGTTGAGAAGCAAGCTTTTTACCACACAGCCATGTCTTCTGAATAAGCTGTAATATAATAGTCAAAACTTTAAAATGAAATCATTTTTGAGTAATATTTCAAATATTCTCTTTACTCTTTCTACTCTTTTACTTGTTTCAGTCATTTGACTGTGGCCATGCTGGAGCACCACCTTTATTTAATTTTTTTTATTTTGTTCTTTTTCTCATTTATTAGAAAACGCCAGAGAGAGTGTTCAAAATAGTTTTTGTTGGTGACTCAGGTGTTGGGAAAAGCAGTTTCATTCATCGATTTTGTAATGATGATTTTCAACCAACATTTGCTGCAACAATAGGTAAATTCTGTCTTTTTTTGTTATCTTTTCTTTTTTAAATATTTATTCATGAACATGGTGACACATGGCTTAGTGGTTAGGGAGTTGGACTCATGATCATAAAATTGTGGTTTCGATTCCCAGACGGGGTGACGCATTGTGTTCTTGAGCAAAACACTTCATTTCACATTGCTCCAGTCCACTCAGTGTGG
>NC_068987.1:12210281-12218872 GCF_001194135.2 Octopus bimaculoides | reverse complement strand
TAGTGGTTAGGGAGTTGGACTCATGATCATAAAATTGTGGTTTCGATTCCCAGACGGGGTGACGCCTTGTGTGCTTGAGCAAAACACTTCATTTCACATTGCTCCAGTCCACTCAGTGTGGCTTAGTGGTTAGGGAGTTGGACTCATGATCATAAAATTGTGGTTTCGATTCCCAGACGGGGTGACGCATTGTGTTCTTGAGCAAAACACTTCATTTCA
Source organism: Octopus bimaculoides (assembly GCF_001194135.2). Taxonomy (NCBI): domain Eukaryota; kingdom Metazoa; phylum Mollusca; class Cephalopoda; order Octopoda; family Octopodidae; genus Octopus; species Octopus bimaculoides. The sequence goes on along the minus strand of NC_068987.1, from coordinate 12,218,653 downwards.
CATTGCTCCAGTCCACTCAGTGTGGTTTAGTGGTTAGGGAGTTAGACTCATGATCATAAGATTGTGGTTTCGATTCCTGGACCGAGCGACGCTTTGTGTTCTTGAGCAAAGCACTTCATTTCACATTGCTCCAGTCCACTCAGTGTGGCTTAATGGTTAGGGAGTTGGACTCATGATCGTAAGATTGTGGTTTCGATTCCTGGACCGAGCGACGCTTTGTGTTCTTGAGCAAAGCACTTCATTTCACATTGCTCCAATCCACCCAGCTGGCAAAAATGAGTAATTCTGCGACAGACTGGCATCCCATCCAGGTGGGGAATATATTATCATCGTCATCATCATCATCATTTAACGTCTGTTGTCCATGCTGGCATGGGTTGGATGGTTTGACCAAAGCTGGCAAGTTTTAAGGCTGCACCAGACTCCAGTCTGATTTGGCATGGTCTCTACAGTTGGATGTCCATCCTCTTACCAACCACTCTGAGAGTGTAATGGGTGCTTATACGTGCCATCAGCATGGGTGTCATTTGCATGATGCTAGCATCTGCCACGACTGCGATTTTACATGGCTTGATGGGTCTTCTTCTCAAGCACGCCATAATGCCAAAGATCTTGCTCGTTGCCTCCATGAGGCCTAACACTTGAGAGGAGCTTTTCACATGCCACTGGTATCATCCACTTTGCCTCCATGGAAATTGGGAAACTGGTCCTTATGAGTCTGTATGACTCGGGAAGGAAATTTACTTTTTACTATTTATGAATACTGTAATAGAAAAATAAATTTCTAAACCAAAAAACGAATTCTTCAAGATTTAAACTTAAGCTAATAAACATTCATTCATTTGCACGTCCAGGTGTTGATTTCCGAATAAAATCCATTGAAGTTGGTGGCCATTTGTTTGCTTTGCAACTGTGGGACACTGCAGGACAAGAGAGGTAAATCCATGTTTTATACAAATGTGATCTTATCATGCATAAAATCCCTTTTGCTGTTTTATTTTCTCTTGAAATACTCTGCCTTTATTTTAGGTGATTTTCAAAATAATGAAGAATTTAGTAAAATAACTTTTGTCATTATTAACCCTTTAACATTTAAACCAGCCATATTCGACCCAAGTGGAGGCATAATGGCCCAGTGGTTAGGGCAGCGGACTCGCGGTCATAGGACCGTGGTTTCGATTTCCAGACCGGGCATTGTGAGTGTTTATTGAGTGAAAACACCTAAAGTTCCACAAGGCTCCAGCAGGGGATGGTGGCGAACCCTGCTGTACTCTTCCACCACAACTTTCTCTCACTCTTACTTCCTGTTTCTGTTGTACCTGTAATTCAAAGGGTCAGCCTTGTCACACTGTGTCATGCTGAATATCCCTGAGAACTACGTTAAAGGTACACGTGTCTGTGGAGTGCTCAGCCACTTGCGCGTTAATTTCACAAGCAGGCTGTTCCGTTGATCGGATCAACTGGAACCCTCGATGTCGTAAGCGATGGAGTGCCAACATTTGACTCAAATATTCTACATGCTTTATGTTCAAACTGAGCAAATCTGGTCTATCACATCTACCCTACAATATCATTCTAAAACTAAACAATCACATTAAAATCTGAAGGCTACAAGACAATGTATGATTAACTGGAAACAATATGAATAAATTAGCATTACATTTAATAAGGTGATCTGAGTGTTAAAGGGTTAAGCTGCTGTTTGGAACATAAATTAAAATGAAATTTTGATGAAACATTTCAGTTTCATTCTTTTTAAGACAGGGAGTTTATATTATGGAACCAGGAGTGGTTTCAGGTTGTTGTTGGCACTCCCTCCCAAAATTTGGTGGGAGGGAGTCAAGTCAATTACATCAACCCCAGTGTTTCACTGGTACTTATTTCATCAACCCCAGTGTTTCACTGGTACTTATTTCATCAACCCCGAAAGGATGAAAGGTAAAGTCGACCTTGGCGGGATTTGAACTCTGAATGCAAAGATGAATGAATTAATTGGCACTAAGCAGTTTGCCCATTGTGCCAGCTTGCTGCCCTGAACTTGGCCATAATAGTAAAAAATAGACTGAATATTTCTGTTGTAAGATTTAATGAAACATTGCATCCTTGTGTTTTATGTGTTTCAGTCATTGGACAGCAGCCATGCTGGAGCAGAACCTTGAAGGATTCTGTTAAACAAATTCAACTCATACTGTTTTAGTAACAGGGGCGTAAACAAACCAACACTAGTTGTGCAGAGATGTAGACGACAAACACAAAAGACATGCACACACACACCCATCCATACATACACATACATACATACATACATACATACACACTCACATATGCATACACATACATACATAGTAGGCTTCCTCATGTTATCCATCTAACAAATTCACTCACAAGGCATTAGTGGACCCAGGGCTATAGTAGAAGATACTTGCTCAAGATACTGCACAGTTGAACTGAACTCAAAACCACATCATTACACTGTGAACTTTTTATCTACACATCCATGTCTGTGCCTATATGATTTTGTTTACAGTATAGGTTATGGTAGATGAATGCCTCATATTTCAAAACTAGTACAAATCATTTATTGTATGACTGGCTTTCATATTTCATTGTATGTGTGACACTGTTTCATGCCTGATTGAATAAATGTATTACAAGTTGTTAAGACATTTGTGTTGCAGTCACGAAATGTCAAGCTTCACCTCACTGAATGACAGCTTGGACAAATATCTTTTTCCACAGTCAGAGATCAAACTAAATACATTGAGTGGAACTAGGTTGACAGAGATTGTAAATATGTGTGTGTGTGTGTGTGTGTGTATACACAAAAGGGAGTGCTGATAAGTTCCTGGCTTTAAGGGTATCATGAAAGGCCTGGTTGGAAGCCCAACTTTCCGAGTTGTTTTACAGGGTTTAGAAAAACTGAAGCAGTCTTTTCTCTTGCACACAGCAACCAACTTCTCTCTCAGAACAGTGGCACTCTGTCGAACCTGCTCACTTACCTTACACATCAAACAAAGTATTATTCAGGCATTATCCAACATTCATGACCATGGGTAAGGATAAGCATGGAAACTGAACTATTATATATTGTTATCATATAATAATTTTATTATTATGCCGAGGTAGACTTTGCCTTTCTTCCTTTTGGAGTCTATAAAGTAGGTACCAGTTGAGTACTGGGGGTTAATGTAATCAACTAGCCATATCATCATCATCATCATCATTTAGCACCCATTGTCCATGCTGGCATGGGTTGGATGGTTTGACCAGGGCTGGCAAGTTGAGACAAGATCAGGGCTGACACCAGACTCCAGTCTGATTCAGCATGGTTTAGATGGCTGGATGCCCTTCTTAACGCCAACCAATCCAAGAGTGCAATGGGTGCTTTTACATGCCATTGGCACAGGTGCCAGTTGTGTGACATCAATATCTGCCACGACTACAATTTCACTTGGCTCGATGGGTCTTCTTCTCAAGCACAGCATGTTGTCAAAGGTCTCGGTCATTTGTCATTGCCTCCACAATGCCCCACACTCGAAAGGTGCTTTTTACGTGCCACCAGCACAGGCGCTAGTTATGTGACACCCCACCCCACACAAAATTTCAGGCCTTGTGCCTATTGTAGAAATTTATTGTTCATTGCTGTTATTTAAGACAAAAACGTTTTCTTTATTTCAAGATTTCGAAGCATCACAAAGCAGTACTTTCGGAAGGCAGATGGTGTTTTGATTATGTATGATGTAACTTCTGAGCACTCCTTAGTTAATGTTCGTAACTGGATGACAAGTGTGAATGTAAGTAGAAAAACCTTTTATACAGCATTCGCTTCATTTGAATCTTATTCCTTCTACTGGTTTCAATCATTGGACTGCAGCGATACTGGGGGTACCACCTTGAAGGGTTTTAATTAAACAAATCAACCATAGTACATTGTTTTTATTTCTAAGTCTGGTAAACTATAAGTCCCTTAAACACTAAATTATATAGATGTACACAAACGCAAGAGTGGGTGTGTGGTAAGAAGCTTGCTGCTCAACCTCATGGTTTTGGGTTCAGTCCCACTGCATGGCACCTTTGGAAACTGTCCTCTACTATACCCACGGGTTGACCAAAGCATTGTAAGTCGATGAGGTAGGTGGAAACTGAAAGAAGCCCATCATGTATATACATTTACACACACACACACACACACACACACACATATATATATATATATATATATGGGAGAATATACAAAAAATAACAACAGACGAGGACAGGTGGTGTAAATAACAAAAGTATATATTAGTATGACGCTCGGGAATACGGAAAGTCTTTGACGTTTCGAGCTACGCTCTTCAACAGAAAGAATACGGAGACAAGGAGAAAAACACGGAGAAAAAAAATTGAATAGTGTTCAGTCAACGGTCAATCATAATATATATATATATGTATAATCATAAATATATAGGGATTGACAGTAACCTGCTTCTCCAGTATATATGTATGTATGTATTTGTGTGTCTGTATCCTCCTCTATGGCTTGACAGTCGATGTTGGTGTGTTTATGTTCCCGTAACTAAGCAGTTTGGCAAAAGAAACCAATAGAATAAGTATTAGGCTTAAAAAAGAATAAGTCCAGGGGTTGATTTGTTTGACTAAAGGCAGTACTCCAGCATGGCCACAGTCAAATGACTGAAACAAGTAAAAAGAATGAACCAAACTGGTTGTCAAGTGGGGAACAAACACAAATACACAGACATACACACTTGCATATATATATATATATATACATACACACAATGGGCTTCCACATAGTTTCCATCTATCAAATTCATTAACGAAGCATTGGTGTCTTGGGCTATAGTAGAAGACACTTGCCTACTGTTCCTGAATTAAAACTTTTGTTATTCACTCTTTGAGGATTATAATATACCTGTTTGATATACTGTGGAGGTGCGTGGCTCGATGGTTAGAGTGTTGGGCTCATGATCATAAGATTGTGGTTTCAATTCCTGGACCAGGCAGCACATTGTGTTCTTGAACAAAACACTTCATTTCACATAGTTCTAGTCCACTCCACTGGTAAAAATGACTAATCCTGTAACAGACCAGCTTCCAATCCAGGTGGGGAGTTTATACGCCATGGGAAACTGGCCCCTTTGAGTCTGTATGACCTATTTGATATACACGTCTTGGATTTGCAAAGTGCTCCCATAATAAGTGGCTGAAACATATATATATGTTGTGTGTGTGTGTGTGTGTAGTGTGTGTAACATGCAGATATGGTTGTGTGGTTATGAAATTTGCTTCGCAACCATGTGGTTTCAGGTTCTCTCCTACTGCATGACACTGTGGGCAAGTACCTTCTACATCAGCCTTGGGCCAACCACAGCATTCTAAGTAGGTTTGGGCAATGGAGACTGAACGAAGCCCATTGTGTGTGTGTTTGTGCATATGTACTTGCTTGCAAGTGGAAGCTACACATACTTTCATAATATAATAATTGTTTTCTCTCTCAAACTTATATTCTACATAATACTCTTTCACATACATTGGAGTGTGAAGTGCTCCTCACAGCCAAGGTTTGTGACATGGTTGTAATCTGTAAAGAGTTTTGAGTCAGAACCAGAAAGAGAAGTAATAAACATGCAATGTGCATGTGAAATACTGGATTCATAAAATGGAAGGGACGAATAAAAACGCAATGCACTTGTCAGAATAAAATGGAAGTGAAGAATAAAAGCTCAATGCCTATGTCAAAATAAAATGGAAGCGAAGATTAAAAATGCATTGCGTATGTCCAAATAAAATAGAAGTCATCATCATCATCATCATCATCGTCGTTTAACGTCCGTTTTCCATGCTGGCATGGGTTGGACTGTTTGACTGGGGACTGGCAAGCCAGGAAGCTGCACCAGGCTCCAATCTAATCTGGCAATGTTTCTACAGCTGGATGCCCTTCCTAACGCCCAGCCACTCTGAGAGTGTAGTGGGTGCTTTTTACATGCCACCAACATGGGAGCCAGTCAGGCGGCACTGGCATTGGCCACGTTCAGATGGTGCTTTTTACGTGCTATCGGCATGGGGAACCAGTCAGTGAAGAATAAAAACGCATTGCATGTGTCAAAATAAAATGAAAGTGAAGAATATAAACACAATGCGCTTATCAAAATAAAATGAAAGTGAAGATTAAAAATGTCATGTGCATGTCAAACTAATTGTGATGGTCTACATGCCATGCTTGACACCACTGTCATGCAGCTTTGGTGCAATTTTCTTGTTTTAATGTTCCATTAAATACTTCCTCTTTATTCATCTTGCAATCCAGACCATTAATCTTACACCACATTCCTCCCACCATCTTTCTCTCTCTCTCTCCCTCTTTTTCTATCTCTATCTCTTTCTCCCTGCCTACACTCCTACTTCAATTCCTTTTCTGCTTCCTTTCTCTCAGCTCAAGCATTTACTCTGTCTACGAGCATAACCAGTCTTTTTCTTTCTTCCAGGAAACTGTTGATCCAAACACAGTTATCGTTATTGTTGGTAACAAAACAGATTTGTATACAGATGACAATGAGCAATCAAGACAGTTCAAGATGGCATCCAGACTTGCTGAGGTAAGCCAACTGCATCTGGTAGGATTTGAACTCTGAACATAAAGAGCCTCAAACTAAATAAGACAAGACATCCGATCTGACATCCCAGCATTCCTTTCATTTCACCATTCCAATTGGGGTGCTAATGTTCTATCTTCTTTTACTTGCTTTAGTCATTGCACTGCAGCTATGCTGGGGTATCCCTTTTAAAGGGTTTTAGTTGAGCAAATTGACCCACCCTGGAACTTATGTTCTTTTGTTCTTTGAGCTGATGTTCTTTTGACCTTGGAACTTATGTTCTTTTGTTAAGTCTGGCACTTATTCTATCAGTTTCTTTTGCTGAACTGCTCGATAATGGGGATGTGAACAAACCAACACCGATTGTCAAGCAGTGGTAGTGTGTGTTGCACAAACACAGACACAAAGACACACACATATATATGATATATTATATACGTGAAACTTAAGAGTCTTGGTTTTATTTCTTCTCACTTATCATGGAGCATTAGGCCTTGCGAGACCTCTACCTAGCTTGTTTGCTTGGTCCATATCTGACATTATGAGCCTATTCTTAGGTCTGATCCCCTTCCATAGTCCTCAGCCAAGTATGGACAGATCTGCCTCACCTACTGAGCCCTCACCTACTGAGCCCTCGCCTCTATCTTCCAATTGACAAAAACATGAAAATTTAAAAGAAAGGAAATGAGAGTTATGATTAAATGCATCAAAGTAACAGTTGACTTAACCCTTTAGCATACAGATTACTCTGTAAAATGTGATGCTTACTTATTCACATTCTTCTTAATTAATCTTGCATTATCTCATAGCATTGAGGTTTCAATGATGTGATTATTTTTACAATGACATTGTCGAGTAGGTGAGAGAGGCCAGATTTGGCCAATTTTAACATAAAACAGATAAAATATTTGGTCTTAAATATAGTTTAAATAGTTTAAATATTAAAAAATTAATATGGTAATGATTTTTCCAATTTATTAGTCAAGCGATCATACCTTACTGAAGGTTGTGTTTTCAGAACAAGGGGCTTAACGAAAATATTGCAACAGCATAAAAAATTAAGATTATAAAATTACACGCTAGGCCACCGGTAGTAGAAATTTCTAATATTTCTATTCCCCTTCGATATTATTAATTATATATACATATATATATACATATATACGGCAGGCTTCTTTCAGTTTCCATCTACCAAATCCACTCACAAAGCTTTGGTTAGCCTGAAGCTATAGTAGAAGACACTTGTCCAAAGTGCCATTCAGTGGAACTGAACCTGGAACCTTGTAGTTAGGAAACCAGCTTCTTATCACACAGCCATGCCTGTGCCTATATGTTAAAATATACACTTTTTGTTATTCTCTTTGACTACGAATACTTTGTATTGTTGTAGGAAAATAATGCTCTACTTTATGAGACAAGTGCAAAAGATGGAAGCCGGGTGTTTGAAGCAATGCATGCTATGGCATGGTAAGTGGCACAAGTGCCATTATAAATCACTTTATTTTATTTATTTATCTATTTTTTCATTTTATTTGTTTCAGTCATTTGACTGTGGCCATGCTGGAGCATCACCTTTAGTTGAGCAAATCGACCCCAGGACTTATTCTTTGTAAGCCTAGTACTTATTCTATCGGTCTCTTTTGTCGAACCGCTAAGTTACAGGGACGTAAACATACCAGCATCGGTTGTCAAGCGATGTTGGGGGACAAACACAGACATACAAACATATACACACACACACATATATATATATATATATATATATGTATACATATA
>NC_068987.1:12195489-12210184 GCF_001194135.2 Octopus bimaculoides | reverse complement strand
TTTACGACGGGCTTCTTTCAGTTTCCGTCTACCAAATCCACTCACAAGGCTTAAATTCTGTGGAGACTGGACTCTGCTCCAGAGTCTAAGGGACCTGAAGGCTCAAAACAAACATCATCATCATCATCATCATCATTTAACGTCCGCTTTCCATGCTAGCATGGGTTGGACGATTTGACTGAGGACTGGCGAATCATATGGCTACACCAGACTCCAATCTGATCTGGCAGAGTTTCTACAGCTGGATGCCCTTCCTAATGCCAACCACTCCGAGAGTGTAGTGGGTGCTTTTACGTGCCACCAGCACAAGGGTCAGTCAGGTTGTACTGGCAACGGCCACGCTCAAAATGGTGTATTTTACGTTCCCCCTGCACAGGAACCAGTCCAGCGGCACTGGCAATGACCTCGCTTGAATGTCTTTACACGTGCCACCAGCACAAGTGCACCATCACAATTTCACTTTCGCTTGCCCCAACAGGTCTTCGCAAGCCGAGTTTAGTGTCCAATGAAGGAGACGACGTTGGCATGGGTGCCAGTCGTCGAATTTAATTCGATTTTGATTTCACTTGCGTCTTTGTTACAGTTAAGTGAAACATTATTTATTTATCTATTTTTATTCACTTTTCAGTGTTTTGAAAGAGAAAGAGGATGAAGAACTGGAAAAAGTTTTGGAACTGAATAGTGAATCATCTATTAAAAAAAAATGTTGCAGCTGATATCAAAGAATGCCAGTTAAAAAGAAACCTATATAGTTATATATTCAAAGATTTATAATTGATTAAAAAAAACAAAATTAAAATAAAGGAAAATGAAAAAGTAAACAATCTTCTAAATAAACCAGCACCTGGGTTAGGAAATGTAAATATGAAACCCATTCTGCATTTATTAAATAACTTTTATCAGTGCATATTACTGACAGTAATATCTTGCAAGCATCCATCCTTATTTATGGTTAAAGACAAATAATGTGACTGGTTTTTAGCAAAAATCAAGTTGTTTAAAGAAACGTGGATACTGAATTTATCTTTCTTTAAAATTAGAAAGTAAAAAGGTATATATAATACCATGTGTGTGTATATTTGAGTGCATGTGTGTACTAAGTGTCCCTAAATTTTAAGAATTCATTTTCCTAGAGAATCAGTTTGGATCTGTTCGATTTGGTTCACAGATTTTTTTAATTAATGTTTTTTGACTTCATATACTGGTGGAATGTCTCATGCAGAACATGGTATACTTTGACCATTTTTGACAAAATTTGGTATTTTAAAAGTTATTTTGTGTTGTCGTATTTGGGTAATTTCAACCAATCAACGATGTGTATTTAGCTGAAAAAAGTTACTGCTGTTTGTGATAGCAATCGAAGAGGAACAACTTCTGGGTCATCTCTAATAAATGTTACCACAAGTATACAAAGTTTCAATCTGTTTAGTTAAAAAAAAAAGTTAATAAAAAAATCTTTGCACCAACCTGAACAAATCCAGCAGTTTTATATGCTGGATCTTTTAAGTGGATGTCTTTTAATCAAGGGGAATAACTAGATTTGTTATGATGAAACATTTTTGACAAATCTCAGAAATGAAAGTTCCTTATGCATTTGTGTATTACATTTTTTATTATGATAAGCATTTAAAACTTATGCAAATATTTACTCCTTCAATGAAAAGGGCATCACAGAAGAAGCTGAGCATTTTATAAACCTGTCTTCCTACTATAAACAACATTTCAGATAGAATTCAACGCCGCATTTTACTGGAGATGAATTTTGACATAATAAGAATCTCATTAATTTTTATTAAAACAAAAATTTAAACTCTTTATTCAATTTATTGATAAAAGTTTATATTATTTTAATATTTTAAAAATAGTATCATGCAAGGTAATTGTAACTTTATATGTAGTTCTATGTTTATATATCATCAAACATTTTTTCTTTTTTTTTTTTCCTTTTTTTTAAAGATATTATTTCTTGACACTCATTGGGGTTTGTATTTTAGAAATGTCCTTGATAACATATCAGATGTCAAAAACAAACTGGAATATTTCTATATATTTCTTCATTAATATTTCTCTTATTTTCCTTTTGATCTCACCTCACAATATTTGTTGAAAAAGAAAGACAAAACAGAATCAAGATTGTGTTGTGTAATGTAAATTGGATGATGATAGTTTTTGTTCCAATGGAAATATTTACCTGTCGACTACAAATCTATACATGTGATATCCGTGTAAGCATGGATCATAAACTCTGTCTTTCATATAGTGTCAATCTATGATCCTTTACTCAAATAATAATGTATCTTAATGTAGTTTATCAAAACTGAATGGTTATCTCACTCTTCAAGTTTCATGCCACTACAATCTTCAGGTGAGAATGCTCATGCCTGAATTTCACTGCAGCATGAAACTCAGATTGCAAAATAAACATTCAATTTTAATAAACCATATACTCTACAACATCTTCTCTCATTCATTTGACACAATTCATTATTTACATAATACACATGTGCATGTGTCTGCATATATATATATATATATATATATATATATATGTATATATTTATATACATGTGTATATTTATATGTATGTAGTTCTCAATGCATTTTCTTCTCTTTTTAGATGTATATAGCAATCAATCTATATTCTAAATGTTGTATTAATGTTTACACATATCTGCATATTTAAATTACATCATTAATTTTAATTTTTTAGTCCGTTTAAAAGCGAATGAGATTTTGTCACACAATAATTTCATATTTATCTAAATTCATGTTATGCATGTTTTAACCAACACTAATCCAAAATCTTTGACATTTTCACATTCCCTTCTTAGTTCGTTTAGCTGCTAGCTGTCCTTGTCAACTTATTCTAACGTTACTAATTATATATTATATTCTTGATTTTCAGAGGACACACTGTTTCACGATAGTAAATACTGCAATATCATCATAGGAGATATGTTGCATTTTACTGTTGTTAAGAATCTCAAAATTTACGTATATGATCTTCTAATAAGCCATAACACTCTTTATACATCATATCAAATGGCATAAAAGATGCTTGAGCATATTGGATTCACCTCAATTTCAGCAGCACATATTTAGGAGAAAAATATTTTAGTGCATCAAAGTATCTAATGTTTAAAGTAACTTTGTGTATAGGGCCTGGGTTGATTTTTGTGAGACATTGATTTGGGAAAAGCGTCTTATATGCTATCAAATACAGTATACTATGCCAATATTTCCTGTATCCCTCTGGTTTTCCCACCCTTGATTTTAGGAGAGTCATAGGGATAGAGTCCTTGGGCACCTTCTCCATAAGGGCCTATCAGAAATAGCTGTCATTAGACTTTCCAGCTTGATTCCCAAGCATAGCCATCTGAGGCTGTCAATATTATCCAAGCATCTCATTCTTGGTCTACCGCTACCCTACATCTCCTGCCAGTTGCTTCGGCTTGAAGAATCCAATTCTTTCTTGTGACATTCTAATCACATGTCCATAGTAACATAGCTGTAAATTCTCAATGCAAAAACAGTAGTGGTGTCTCAATCTGGAGATTCCCTTATCTCCAAGTTATGCACCCTATCAAATAACATTTACTTTAGAGATCCTGCGAAGAAACCCCACTTCAGCTACTTCACATTCACAATCATACTTTTCGTCAACATTTAATATTCACTTCTTGTACCTCATAGGTAAAACAGCCTTCAGAGTATGTAGTGTTTAAAAATGTCAATGTAACTCACTTGTTCATGAAATGGAGGGTTGTCGTCCCCTTTTTGTTTTCTGTAGTAAACCTAAAGCATTGGTAATTTTAGCAGCCTAAATATTTTAATGCTATATATCGAATGTAGTAAATTTTGTGGGGGTTTTTCCCTTCTTGCCTTACTTACTAGGTTTGGAAGATGAGGCAGTGCCCATGGCCTTCGCAGACCCTTCCAGTCTAATGAAGACTGATGCCATGAATGTTTTTTTCTTTTTTGAACCTTTGTAAGTCGGCCTCTGAGGGAAAGATATGAACAGGGAGGGAATTCCAGAGGGCCGATGCTCTGGGAGGGAAGGACTGGCTATGAAGATTAGTGAAGATCCTAGTGGAATTTCAACTGTTATTCCACTTATAGGATACGGTTTGCTATGGATGTTTCCCCATTTACTCTGTCTTCATTTTTCTCACAAGTTGTTGAAGCAATATTCTAAATGATCTGAGGTGGATTTAATATTTAGATGTCAATACTTATGAATTATACATATATATATATATATATATATATATATATATATATATATATATATATATATATATATATATATATATATAAACAAGATGCTAACTGGATATAACTGTTTAGAAATATTTGGAGAAGTTTTATTTAAATTAAATTTTTCCAATAATTGCAGTTTTTAAAGGGCAAAATTACAAGAGGAAAAAGACAAAAAACATCACATTTAAAATTATTTATTAAACAAAACAAAAAGTAAATAAATAAAAGTAATAATAATTCTAATTTACTTGCACACTCTGTCTGAATATATTTTTTTTTTTAACAGTTGTTTAGCAAATATGTGATAAGAAAATATCTTCAGCCTTTTGATACCAACTTGTTCAAGACTATCCTTAGTTCTATGATATACAAATAGCCTGTTTTCAAATTATCTAAATTAAAAACCTCCATCAAAATTTCATGTTAAATTATGTTCTAAACAGCACCCTGCTAATTAGAGTTATTCTACTAAATACTTCATTATTGTCAAAACTACTTGGAGAAAACGTTTTAAAAGAAAATGCAGCGGTTAATATTAACTTATGTTTAATATTAGCTTATGTAAAGTTATTTTTCCCCTGAAAGATTATGGTGGTAGTTTTGAATACAATGAAAACATTGTTTATTACAATATATATATATATATATATTGATAGAAAAGGTAAGACAACAAAAAAATGAATGAGACCTCGATATTATGTAAATAGAGGAATTTATCTGTAATATAATATGTGACAATTATTCGGTTACAACCGAATAATTTTCACATATTATATTACAGATATATATACATATATATATAACATGACTGTTTATGATAACATTTTTTTAATCTGTTTGAAGTTATAGTAAATTATAATTCAATTTCTGTAGTGCAATTTCTGAAAATTTGTTCAGTAATAAGCATTGATCCATTTAGTATTCAGATTACTTTATCAAATGTAATGCCTATTTATCCACATTGTTTGAATTAATCATGCATTATCTTGTAGCTTTGACTTTTCAATAATTTAAAATGACATTGTAGGTTAGGGGTGAGAGATCTCGCTAGTTTGAACATAAAACAGATAGGATACTTTTGCTGGATATGGTCAGTTTAAATGTTCAAGGTTTAAAGTTTAATTTAAGTACAAGTTGTATATTATGCATTCTAAGGTCAGCAATTATCAACTCACAAAATTGTACAGAAAAAAAGAATGCTTGTAAATATTATTTTTAAGATTTTTTTTTTTTTTTTTTTTTTTTTTTTTTTTTTTTTTTTTTGGTGACTGGGGAACTAAAAGTCTCAAACATGAACCAGTAAGATCTGCTTAACATATCTTGAATATTTTACATAATAAAAATATTTACTTATACGTTATTGAATTGTCTTTTTGTTAGAGTCTGTTTCATTGCAATTTCCTGTTTATGTAAAACAAATTTTTTAAGAATTTATATTTTGTTTCTTGAGTTTCATTCCGGGACCAAATGTGCTCAGCCACACAGTGGTGCTGGAGTATGTTTTATTCATATATGATGGCTGTGTGACTAATTTGTTTGCTTCCAAACCACAGGGTTTCAAATTCAGTCGCATTGCATGACACTTTGGGTACATGCCTTCTAATAGCTCTGGGCTAACCAAAAGCCTTGTGAGTGGATACAGTACATAAAAACTGCCCATCATATATATATATATATATATATATATATATATATATATATATATATATATATATATATATGAAGAATAATAATAAATGGAGCAAAATGCGAATGATCAATAAGTTCCTTATTGATCATACGCGTTTTGCTCCATTATTTATTATTATTCTTCATATCTACTCAAAATAACAGTAGCATTCTTCCCTTTCATTGGACTGTCACATTAAGTTGACAACATACTATCACTTTAGCAAATAGTATGTTCGCTGATGTGCAGAAACCTTTGTCAAGCTGAAATAAATTTATTAGACATGCACCAAGTAACATTGAATGGAATAAAGCTATGTGCACTTATCTTTAACATGCTCTTGTGCATTCAAACATAAACAATACACTGCACAAGTTCTCTCCATACTCCAACAAAATATTTATTCCTTGACTGATTCAAAGTTATGTTTTCATAATTTTATCTACAATGATGATTTATTTATCAGAGAAATTTATGACATGATAAGAAAAACGCAACAGAATCTGAACTTTGATTGTATTATATTTATTGAAATGATAAAAATAATTTGAATACATTTGATTCTTTTGGCACCAGTTGATTGCAAGCATGAAGTATTGGCTGTGATTTGAACTCATTATGAAATTGGAAGCTTCCAAAATGACTTTCTTCTGTACCAAATCAAAATGTTCAGTCTTATGTTAGATTTTGTCAATTTTTACTAAAAGTCACAGACCAGATTATGCAATTAAGCAAAGTTGATGAATTTACATATGCAATTAATTGACAAATTTTATAAAGATTTGAGACTCAGAAGTTGTGTGTGTGGAAAAGTGATGCAATTAACCAAATTATGAAATTATCCAATAGGTAATTAAGCAGAACCAACTGTATTTGGTTTGAAAAATTTCCATCAACAAAATGAGCTTAAGTTTTTAAAAATTTTAAATCTTGGCATAAAACTGTTTTCTCTTGGTGTGGCTACATAGGACCATGGGAGTTGTTCAGATTGTATTTACAAAGAATGTAGAATTCATAGGAATATATGCAGCATTTTACAATCGAAGATTTTATTTATTTGAAGTAGTTCTTTTATACTTTTTTGAAGTATCTTGTGAAGTACTTGGCAGTGCAAGATTTGGCAGAGCAGTATTCTTCTCTTTAAGCTGAAATTTATGAAAATTGACAATTTCAACATGACAATAATCTACTTTGCAGAAAAAAAAATCTTTGAAAAAAGCCATAAAAATTTTTAATATATCTTCTTAAAAAATATTTTTGAGTTTTTATTTTTATTACAATTAATATTTGAAGCGTGTTTTGATATTTTAACTTTTTTTTTACTTGTTTCTATCATAGAACAATGGCCATGCTGGGGCACTGCCTTGAAGGGTTTCCAGCTACCAAATTCTCCCACAAAGCATTGGTTGATACAGGGCTACCATAGAAGACAATTGCCCTAGGTGCCATGCAGTGGGACTGAACCTAAAACCACATGGTAACAAATCAAGCTGCTTAACCACATAGTCATGCCAGTATCTGATGATAAGATTATTCTGTAAATCTTGTCTTATGCCTCCATTTAGCCCTTAATCAGCCCTGATTGAGCAGATCTCAGTTCAAAGATATCTCAGCTGTGGCTATCCAATTCTTTTCAAAGAATAATTTACTCAGACCACATTACACACTATTTCTTTAGTTTTAAGGCAGTAGCCTGTGGTTTTAGGGAGATTTAACTACTATTTCAGCAAGTTGAGTGACCATATAAAAGCTTTCTCATTTGTCCAATTCTGTCTTATTTTAGTATGGAACCTTGACCCATAGGTTACAGGTTTTCTTATATTTTACGTTATACAATGTGCTGGCTCCTTTAAGCATGTCTCAATATATTAACATCAAATAACCAATATAAAAGTCTTATATATATTTATATATTAGCTTTAGATAACACTTTTACATTAGTTATTTCATGTTAGTATATTGAGACATGCTTAAAAGGGCCAGCACTATTGTTTGCTCTTTTCTGGACTATTGTAAAGGTCTTTATATTTTTGGTGGTAAAACCTATTCATTCCAAAAATGAATTTCCGAGGAAGAGCCTAATTTGTGATTTCAAAAGGATTATATTTCATTTTGTTTTGAATTAATTAGGTTTGGAAACAACTTGTAGAGTTCTTATTGGATATATGTACCAAGTAATGTCTACACTTCTATTTTTCCTTTCTTTATTGTGTCAATATGGAATATATAGATTTTCATATATATTCTTTGCTATGGATTGAACTGATGGACTTGGATGTTAAACATACCTTTGAAGGATTTAGGCCCTTACTTCTATATATTAGAACGATTGTGCTGACGAACCACAGACGTTTTTACGTAAGTAAAAGAGTCGATGGCGAAACCGGTACACAATTAATTCTTTATTTTCTATATTTTTCATTTTGTCCTGCCCACCTATGCTCTGGTGTTTGCTGAATTTTTTTTCTGGAGAACATGATTTTTCTTTGTGGTTGGGGTGTTGATGACCTCTTTCTAGCATATTGGATGTCCACCTAGTGGTCATCCCTTCTTATACGTATATATATGCATTGGAAGAAAAGTTTGTACCATTTTCTGATTGGTGGCATTTTAACACATGACAGAAACATACGATATATACATATTTTCTGGTCTGGTTGATACAGTGAGGCAACGATGTTATACACATATATTACATTATGCATATATCTTATCATACATATCTATTGATACAGTTTCTTGGAAACTGGAAATAAATGGAGAGAGTGGGCAGGATTAATAATATTGTTAATGTTTCTCTTACTCGTTCCTGATACCGACGTTCAAAATATTCCATATCTTTTTCTCCTGGTCGCCGAAGAGAAGATTCAAGCATTTCTACTTCTTTCGCTGAAAGACCTAATTTAATAATAATAATAATGATTTCATTTATTTTCCACAAGGGCAATACTACTACTACTACTACTACTACTACTACTAATAATAATAATAATAATAATAACAACAATAACGATGGTGGTGGTGGTGGTGGTGAGAAGCAGCAGCCATGATGATAGGATGGCTATTTATTGGTTCCCCAAAATGTATAAGCCTTTTCTATGACTTCAAACTATGAAATATCACTGTGTGATTCAAAGATTTGAGATGTTTTTTTTAGAGAATTGTCTATGTTTGCTAAAAGTTAGAGATGTTTATAGATTCTTATATCTTAACTATGATATGATTTTCCATAGATAGATTCCTTTATTGTAAATATGATGTGATATTTTATCGATGGATTACTATAGTTTTGTTAAAAATTTGAGATGTTGTTCATAGATCCCTATATCCTAGCTGTGCTATGTCCAACTTGGTGATACTCCTCAAAAATCTAGATTTCTATACATAAATCTGTCCCCACACTGGAATTACAGTGAGCTTATATCTGTTTCCTCTTCACCCCCCCTCTCTCTCTTTCACCTCGTTTCCCACTCAGTCTTCAGTGCTGCTATAAGCAACCACAATGATAGAATGGCTATTTAATGATTCCCCAAAAATGTGTGAGCCTTTTTCTAATTACTTCATACTATGAAATATCACTGTGTGTGATTCAAAGATTTGAGATGTTTTTTAGAGAATCGTCTATATGCTTGCTAAAACTTTGAGATATTTTTAGATTTTTATGTCTTAACTATGTGAATGTTCCATAGATAGATTCCTTTATCGTAAATACAATGTGATGTTCTGTAGATAGATTACTATAGTTTTGTTAAAACTTTGAGATGTTGTTCATAGATTTCTATATTTTAGCTATGCTATGTCCAACTTGTCAATGCACATCTCAAAAAATCACCTAACACCCGTCCCCAATCCACTGCCAGGCCTGTCAACAACCAGTCCAATCAAACAGCCTGTATTAGTAGACACAACAAGTCCACTCTCCTATTTACCACTGCAGCAACATTAGTAGCTAAACCAACAGCCATAAATCTTCCATAATTTGTTGTCTAAAGAAATCAGGGAAGACAGTATTAGGACCTCTAGGCCTTATAGTGAAGATATAATTATAGTAATAATAGTGAAACTATAGTAGTAAACAAGAAAGTAATAAGGTAGGGATTATTGTAATGATAGTGGAATTATAATTGTGAACAGGTAGATAATAACCCACAATGATTAACAAGTGGTGTTGTGAAACCATTGAGTCATCGGCGACTAAACCGGCAACCCCACTAAACTTGATTGGTGAGGAGGGTGGATCTTTGACACCCTGCAGTATTAAAAGTAAAACCCAGCAAAGGGTAGACAGAACTCGTGAGCCTTGATTGGCAGTCTGTCTGGGAGAAGGAACACTCTGATTTAAAGCTGGGGTAGATATGACTCCTCAGTCACTGTGGTGACAACCTGTCAGTGTCCAAACCAGCCATAGAAAATCTGAGTGATGGTTGGCGATAAGGGAAGTATCTAGCTATAGAAAATCTGGGTGAGGGTGGGCGATAAGGGACGTATCCAACCATAGAAAATCTATCTCAACAAATTCGTCTGATCTATGCAAGCATAGCAAAGTGGATGTTAAATGATGGTGATGAATAGTATAAGACCAGAAACTTGTGGGGAGGGTACACTGGATTACATCAACCTTCTTAGTGGAATTGTAATAATGGCTGATTCACACACCACGTATATGATCAATTTGCACTTTGCAACAGTTTTGCATTTTTACAGGAATTTAAGAGTAATGTTTAGAAAGAGGGCTTACCAGAACCAAGAGTTTTTAAAGAACTAAGCTGAGATCGGAGGAAAGGGTCATCAGATGTTATAATGGGTTGAGACAAAAATTCTTCGCCTGGAGCTCCTGTAACAAAGAAATACAAAGTTATTTTCGAGTCTTGAAGAATTTCAGTTCTTTGTGTTTTTATTTAAGTTATCACCTGTAAAAGTGCATGGCATAGTGGTAAGGCTGTTGCGCTCATGATCGTAAAATTGTTGTTTCAATTCATCGACCGGGCAATGAGTTGTGTTCCTGAGCAAGACACTTCATTACATTTTGCTTTTGTCCACTCAGTGGTAAAAATGAGTAATTTTTGCAAATGAATGGTTTCCTGTCCAGCGGGAATATTGTTGTTGTTGTTGGCACTCCGTCGCTTACGACGTCGAGGGTTCCAGTTGATCCGATCGACAGAACAGCCTGCTCGTGAAATTAACATGCACGTGGCTGAGCACTCCACAGACACGTGTACCCTTAATGTAGTTCTCGGGGGATATTCAGCGTGACACAGTGTGACAAGGCTGGCCCCTTTCAAATAAAGGCACAACAAAAACAGGAAGTAAGAGTGAGAGAAAGTTGTGGTGAAAGAGTACAGCAGGGTTCGCCACCATCCCCTGCCGGAGCCTCGTGGAGCTTCAGGTGTTTTCGCTCAATAAACACTCATAACGCCCGGTTTGGGAATCGAAACCGCGAGTCCGCTGCCCTAACCACTGGGCCATTGCGCTTCCACCCAGTAGGAATATATATACCAGAGAAACTAGGAAACCAGCCTCATGAGCCTATATAACACTGAAAGGAGCATTGTCCTTTTTTATCATTATTATATCAGCTTACACAAATTCATAATTGTTATGATACATGTTGAGGATGCATCAATAAAATGCTAGAGAAATAGCTTAAAGAATGGCTGAATTCTATAAGAAATACAGTTCAAATGAATATGTTTTCTTCCCATAAATCATAGCACTGATCGCAACTGCAGCTTTAATATTCCATCCAGTTTTAGAAACACTGCCCACCTCATTAGCATGCTACTCAGTTTTCAGAATTTATTTCATATGCACCTCACTCTAGTTATTATCCCTGGATTCAGTCCACTTTCGTTTTCTGAAATGTATTTTTTGATAACAAAATGTTTTCATAGCTTCCATCTTCATGCTGTTTCCTAAATCCAGCTCACCTTTCCCTCCGTATGCACCTTATATGTAATTGGTTCAAAATTTTGACACTCAAACAAAGTAGGTATACCAAAGTGCAATAGAATTCTTTAGAGCTTACCAACTCCACTGTCATCCAATCTCATGTAACCATCAAGCAAAGAAGAGAAACCTGTGATTCCACCCATAGCAGCATAAGAAGTCGGTTGCCCAGTCGGGTGGCCTCTTTCTTCTCTCTCCTTCTGAGTTTCAATCACTGTTTGATGCATATTTATTGGATAGCCGCAACCACAAGTTGTAGAGTTTTGGAAACCAAAACACTTGCAACAAGTTTCTAGTTTGTAGAAGAGAATAAAGAAATAGAGAATAGGTAAATCATGTTGTGCCGTTAACAAGATCGTTTTTAAATGGACAGGGTGCCATTGATGTAACTATGAACAGTATGAAAATAAAACTTCATTTTTTTATAAAATGTGAAAAAATGTGAAAAATGCAAACTAGAATTCTAAATACAAAGTGAGGCGAGAGTACGGATGTGTGGTTAACAAGTTTGCCTAATAACCATATGGTCTCAGGTTCGGTCCAACTGTACAGCATTCTGAACATGTGTTATGAATGCCTTGGGCCAACCAATGCTTTTTGCAAGAAAGTGGTAAATGGAAACTGTATGGAAACCAGTCATTTCTCCTTATTCTTTCACGTTCCTTTCTTTCCCCTACTTTCTATCTACCCTTCCTGTTGCCAAGCCTCACTTACATACAAGCAAGGTAATATTTACCCTCGACTAGACATGTTTTCCACAGATGATTGAAAATGACCAGCTTTGCTTGTATAATAATGATGATGCTCATTCACAACCATCATCTGTATACCTATACAAAGGTACACACATCCAGACAAATATACATACATACATGATGGGCTTCTTTCAGTTTTCCTTTACCAAATCCACTCACAAGGCTTTGGACTACCCAGGGCTATTGCAGAAATTATCTGCCCAAGTCACTTTGCAATGAGACAGCCTTGTTGGGAAACAAGCTTCTTCACTATACAGCTACATATGAACCTATTTTATATATATATATATATATATATATATATATATATATGTATGTATGTATAATTTCAATTGAATTAGGTACTTAAGTTGAAGCACCAAGTCTGTCTGGTATTATCTGCACAGCTCGAAGTAAGGTGGGTAAAATCAAAATAAGCAACAGGATATCAAGTAGTGATGCAGTATGACCGTTTCAAGAGACTCCATTTAATTAAACAACGCAATCATTACATCAATTTAGATGCAGTGCTATCTTCAGCTTCACAAAATATAGAATTTTTTAACAAGTTGGACACAATAATATAATTTTTCTTAAATATTTTAACAGAGTAAGAAGATGGAAGAAATCTATGTTGTCGCTATTGAAGCAGAGTGGCTAAGAATAGACTACAATAACTTAGAATCACATGGAGCATAGTAGGGTCACATGGTTGTAAGGGTTGTAATTCATGTCTAATTTATTTATCTCTTTATCATCTGTTAATATCTCTTTATAGTCTGAAGACCTGTTGGGGCAAGCGAAAGCGAAATCGTGATGGTACCACCGTTCGAGCGTGATTGTTACCAGCGTCACCTTCCTGGCACTTGTGCTGCAGCTTTGCGTTCCTGGCACTTGTGCCGGTGGCATGTGAAAAGTCATTCGAGCGAGATCATTGCCAGTGCCGCTGGACTGGCTCCTGTGCAGGTGGCACGTAAAATACACCATTTTGAACGTGGTCGTTGTCAGTACCGCCTGACTGGCCTTCATGCCGGTGGCACATAAAAGCACCCACTACACTCTTGGAGTGGTTGGCGTTAGAAAGGGCATCCAGCTGTAGAAACTCTGCCAAATCAGATTGGAGCCTGGTGTAGAAGAAAAGTATTACAAATTCAACCCCTTTCATTCTTGATATCATTTCTATTCTGTGTAAGTTGGCCCTTTTTGTATATAAACATTATATACATTTTTTGTATCTCATGTATCTAATATACTTTATATACTGATCTGTCTAACTTGCTTACCCTACATTTACTTATGCACACACACACACATATATATATATTTACACATACATGTATACATATACACATACACATAACAACATTCTGTACTGTAGATGATGATGGTAATGATTAGTGCACACATGTACATGTAGAACTTTATTTTTGTTTTTGTTTTGTCTTTACCTTTCCTGCACTTGAACGGATGGAGTGCTGAATGTTCTTCAACTGGATGTTTACAATGGCACCTGAGAAAATTGCTCCCAGTAGAATAGACGTAGTGGAATGACTGACATAAGCAACCATTAACACGGCATGGAAGCAAGATAGGTCTTGTAGTTGGAATGGTCTCAAAATCCGTTTTGTGTTGCTTATATCTGGAAGTAAAATTTTTTAAAATGGTGAGATCTTTGGCATCCGGTAAACATAAAGAGAAACTTTATATGAAAGGGAATAATGAATTAAATCAATACAGCTGTATTACATATACTTATATTACTGACCCTTCCCAATTGCAAGGAAGAGGCAAAAGCTAAGTTGAGGTTTGGTGGGTTTGAACTCTAGAGGTCAAAAGACAGCGCTAAATACTGTGAGATCCTTTAACCAAATACATAGCTCTTGACCATATTTGCTAACTTGTAGAGCTAGCAAATATCAGATATCCCCTATCTACAAAGGAGTGTTGAAAAGTTCCTGGATTTGAGTAAAAGAAAATACAAGAAGATCAGTTAACTATGATGCTATTTAACATATTCCCCTCTCAGATTCATACATTCATTGCAATGGTCCTTCAGTTTTTTTAAGCCCTGTAAAAGAACTTAGAA
>NC_068987.1:12191057-12194892 GCF_001194135.2 Octopus bimaculoides | reverse complement strand
TTATTGCAAAGGTATTTCAGTTTTTCTAAGCCCTGTAAAAGAACTCAGAAGGTTCAGCCTCCGACCAGGCTTTTTACAATACCATTAAAGCCAGAAACTTTCCAGTACTCCACTATATTAAACTGTTTTCTTCTAAGACTGTTAAAATAAGTACCAGACATAAAAAAAAACGAACCCTGGGGCTGGTTTGTTTGACTAAACTCTTCATGGTGGTATCCTACTATGGCTGCAGTCCAAGGACTCAAACAAGTGAATGGTAAAAGATAACAGTATTTCAAATTTGAGGAGGTAGAGTTTAATATTTTTTTCTTTTCGTTGGGTCTGGAGGAAGGGGCAGTGCCCACATCCCTTGTAGGCCCTCTAGACTGATTACATTGATTCATTCAATGTTCCTCTTGAACCTTTTGTAGGTCAACAGCTGTAGGGAAGACAAGCATTTAAGGAATTTTAGAGGGCTGAGGTTCAAAATCATTCCAAGTGTTTGTCAAGCCCATTGGACAGCCATATACATCCCTAGGGATTGATATTAACTATTTTGCCAACCCCTATTCTGGTCAAGGATGAGATGATCAAGATGTTGTGTGTGTCTGTTCACAATTTCACCTAAAGTAATTAGTGAGAGCATTGTATATATTACCAAGTCATGCTGACTTCATTGGTGACAGTTGGCTGTACTGTTTGCCAAAAATGAATGGTAGATTTAATGACCTTTTTTACCCATACTTATAAATAAAATAAATGCGCCCTTTTAAAGCCTAGCCAGGCTCATGGGCTCGGTTTCCCGGTTTCAATGACGTATGTGTTCCCCAGCTGGATGGGATGCCAGTCCATCGCAGCGTTACTCATTTTTGCCAGCTGAGTGGACTGGAGCAACGTGAAGTGAACCATCCTTATAGCCTGTAAAAAAAATTATGACCGACACAGGCCAATGCAGTTAATGTCTAGTTTGAAGTGCTGCAAGTTAAAAGATAACAAATGACTGGAAAAAAATAAAATGAAAAAAGAAAGAAAATAAATAAAAGAAGTTACGCTTATTGTTTTGCAAGATTCTTGATGTGAAATTGTGTGTTGAAGCAAATGTTGATATACTTGAAGGTGGCCATATTTTGCCAATGAGACACACATACAAGATGCTTGGTCTTTACTCCAATTTTATTATCTCTGCTTTAGCGAAGGCAGAGGTATTGTTTTCAGTCGTGTTTGTTTGTTTGTCCGTGGAGAAGATATCTCAAGAACTGCTGGATGGATTTGGATGAAACTTTCAGGGATGTTTGGCCTTGTGACTGGCACAAACTGATTACATTTTGGCATTGATCCGGTACTGGACAAGGATTCTGGAATTTTGAATTATTTTTCCTGTTTTTTAACTTAATTTTTGAGAGTGGTCAGCTTCACTTTTAGTATTCTCATTTGTGAGAGCAGTTAAGTTTATTTCAGATATTCTCATTTTAAAAATCATCACTGGCTAGTCGTTGAGAGGATGTTGGTATTGCCTAGGCAGAGGTTTGCGCTCTCTGAGTGCTCTTGTTATTATTTTAGTTTCTTTGTCAAAGCTCTTTCTTCACACATCCTGTGACCTCTTCGGGAACTTTCTATCCCACGTGTCTCCTCTTGTTCCGCTTATTCCATTTTGACAAATACACTAAAATAATAATAATAAGGTTGAAGTGAAGACCAAATATATATTGCATGTGTTTAATTGGCAAAACATGACCATCCCCAAGTATAACAATATGAATAAAAGAAAGTTCCAGAAGAAATCCATTGTTGAGAAGAAGAATTTGGTGAAGTACCCATTGTAGGTTGTAGATGTTGTTGAGCCGTTGGTCAGCCTTGTCCAACAGACTTTTAAACAAAGGTGTTCCCATTATGGTCATCCTGTTTTCTTCCACTTATAACATATCCAGCACTTATTACCAACTGTGTTCCCTTCTATTTTTTAAGGTAGTGGAAATAGATTTGGGCAACAACAGGTTACTCTTTCCAGAAGTGTATATAGGTGGTCAGAGTGTCAATCCCACAATCATGAGGTAATGAGTTCAGTTCCAGGACTGGGCTGTGTGCTGTGTTCTTGAGCAAGACACTTTGTCTTAGGTGCTCCAGTTCACTCAGCTGTAGAAATGAGTTGTGACATCACTAGTGCCAAGCTGTATCAACCATAACCTTACCCTTGGATAACATTGGTGGCATGAAGAAGGGCAGCTGGTAGGCACTGGGGGCTGTTGGTCTTCCATAAAAACAACCTTACCCAGACTTGTTCCTTAGAGGGTAACTTTCTAGGTTCACCACCTGACTGGCCTTCGTGCCGGTGGCACGTAAAAGCACCCACTACACTCTCAGAGTGGTTGGTGTTCGGAAGGGCATCCAGCTGTAGAAACTCTGCCAGATCAGATTGGAGCCTGGCGTAGCCATCTGGTTTCACCAGTCCTCAGTCAAATCGTCCAACCCATGCTAGCATGGAAAGCGGACGTTAAACGATGATGATGATGATGATGATGATGATGAATCCCATGGTGTTTCATGACCAAAGTGCATCATTACCCTTTACTCATTACCCTATGTAGAGAAACAGAAGGGTTTAGATCTACCAAGAGTGAATAGTGATATGTGCAGTTAGCATGGTGAACCAGTGAGGTCAAAAGCTAAGTTCAGTGGGAAGAAGAACATGGTTCACATGTAAGCAGAAACAAAATCATCAAAGAAGATATTGAACAAATAAATACCTATGTTGGCAAAAACACATCGTCTCAGGCCCAACCAGTTTACAATCCATGTTATTTGGATTCACCCAACAGGTGAATAGTCGATTTTTCAAACGCTGTAATTGAAAAGAAAAAAAAGATAAAAACTGAATTACTGAATCACAGGGAGAGAAAGATCAGAGATCATCTATTATCCAGATAAGGAAGCCAATCATGCAACTAGACCAGGGGTTTTCAAACTGTGGTCCGCAAGGACAAGACAGGGGGTCTGTGGACAGCAAATACTTTTTATGGGCAATTTGATTTTATACATGTTCTTTAATCGAAATCTTTTAATTGACAATAAACCTATTTGTTAAATACTGTTAAATAAATGAATGTAAAAATATATGTTATTTTAAGCAAATATTTAGGTATAAATTTCATAAGCGTTTATAAGGGAGTCCCTAAGGTAAAGCCTGAAATATAAAGGGGTCCGCAAGTCAAAAAGTTTGAAAACCCCTGAACTAGACGACTAATCCATATGGTCATTTGCATGATTTAATAAATTTTTTTGTCAGCTTTCTAAATTATCAATTTACAGAAAGATAATGCACCCAATTTATATATATGTATGTTTCATAATATGTAGACAAGAAAGTGATATTTTGAACACAGTATAGCCATGAAAACAGCAGAAAAATTGGGTATTTTACCCTTATAAGATGGGGAAAGTTTGTTTACAATATATGTTGTTGCATTCCCCCAAAAACTATGATATTTAGAATTTAATTTGAAGAGATTGTTGTCAGCAGGCAGTTTAGCTTAATGGTAAAATACTTGTTCAGTATCTGAAGGGTGTGGGGTTTGAGTTCCATGGTTGTCTGCTGGAAACTTTTTCCATCTTCTGAGGGTAAAATACCCAATCTTTCTGCTGTTTTCATGGCTATACTGTGTTTGAAATATTACTTTCTTGTCAGTATATTACAAGACAAATTCAACGATGTGTGTGTGTGTGTGTGTGTGTACATATATATATACATATATATATCATCATCATCATCGTTATCGTTTAATGTCCGCTTTCCATGCTAGCATGGGTTGGACGATTTGACTGAAGACTGGTGAACCAGATGGCTACACCATGCTCCAAT
>NC_068987.1:12187827-12191047 GCF_001194135.2 Octopus bimaculoides | reverse complement strand
AAGACTGGTGAACCAGATGGCTACACCATGCTCCAATCTGATTTGGCAGAGTTTCTACAGCTGAATGCCTTTCCTAACGCCAACCACTCAGAGACTGCAGTGGGTACTTTTATGTGCCACCGGCATGAAGACTAGTCAGGCGGTACTGGGAACGGCCACGCTCAAAATGGTGTTTTTTACGTGCCACCTGCACAAGAGCCAGTCCAGCGATATATATATATATATATACATACATGGAAACATGTTACATACATGTGTGCAGTGTTGATGGGCCAATTGCAATATGCATGCATGTGTATGTATGTTTACATTTGTTTTAATTCAATTACCAATCCATTTATCATCTATTAGCATGCATGAACCATTTAGCATTCAGATTTCTCTGTCAGTTGTAATGCTTATTTATTTACAATGTTTTAAATTACTCATGCATTATCTCATAGCTTTGAGATTTCAATGACATGATTCTTTAATTGTAGAATGACATTGAAGAATAGGTGTGAGAGGCTGGAATTGCCGTTCATGTTTCTGTGACTTTTCTTTTTTCTAGGTAGAGGTATTGGCCCTTCGTAAATCCATTTTTACCTCTTAGAAAAGATAATCTGTATTAGTCTGGCCTCTACTCTTTGACCTGTCCAGCTTGGGTGGACCTACCAGGAGCTTGTACTCCACTGGAATAGGTCACAGGTCATTGAAACACACAAGTGATAACATCACTGTACCTCTATACCTCTGAAGTTTAATTCCTGCCAAATCTAATAAAATTTAAACATATCAAGGACTGGCTGTGATTTAATTGAGTCTCCTTCTCCAATGCCGGCCTTGTGTCTAAATTAGAAATCATTATTCCACAATCATAGGCGTCTCATTATTCCAAAGTAAAAACGATCAATTCTTTTGGTTAAGAGGATAAGATATAATTGGTTGAAAATCTTAATAATCGACCTAGGTAAGATGAGTAAGATGGAGCGATAAAGCGTCCCTAAATATCTTATTAAACGGCGTTTTGATGATCGAAAAGCTAAGTTGACTGATTAAGGAGCAAACGAGATAATAAAAAGCCCATACTTTTAATTAAACCTCTGCATATATATAGTTTTAACAGCTTTCTACTTCAAGGGAAACAACTCTGTTAAAAGGGGGGAATAACTCAGAATAAAATGTTAAAATTTAAGTGAAGTTTAGATAAGTGGTCCCCAAACTTTTTCGAGATGCCCCGCCCCTTTGGCACTCGAACCACATTTCTAGCACCCCTCGCCGCCGCCGCCGCCGCCACCACCACCACCACCATGCGAGCATGGAAAAATGGACATTAAATCTTTTCTTTCCATGTTTCTGATGAAATACCCAGCTTTTGTTTCATCTAATTTTGAAAATAATAAAGAGTTTAGTAAAATAACTTAGGCATCATTTATCTGGCATTTGGAACTTAAATTGAAATGGAAGGTTTTAGTTTAGATCTCTTTGAAATAGGAAGTTTGTAGCCCTAGAACCAAGGATAGTTTTGAGCAGGTTGATATCAAAAAGGTTAAAATGACGATGATGAATCAAATATCATCATCATCATCATCATCATCATTTAACGACCGCTTCCCATGCTGGCATGGGTTGGACGGTTTGACAGGAGCTGGCTAGACAGAAGACTGCACCAGGCTTCAGTGTCTGTTTTGACAGGGTTTTTATGGCTGGATGCCCTTCCAGACACCAGAACACATTAGAAAATTTTCCAGAGTTACCTTCAGTATGAAGAATACATAGTTAGGTGCATATTGGGGGTCAAAAGGATTTATAGTAAATTGTAATTGACTCCCTCACCTGCAATCAGATTTGAAACCACATACTCTTGGATACTCAAAACCCAATATGAATTAAATATAAATTCTTTTCTACTCTATGCACAAGGCCCATAATTTTTGGGGAGGGGGCCAGTCAATTAGATGAAACCCAGTATGCAACCAGTATTTAATTTATTGACCCCGAGAAGATGAAAGGCAAAGTCGACCTCAGCGGAATTTGAACCCAGAACGTAAAGACAGACGAAATAGCGCTAAGCACTTTGCCCAGCATGCTAACGATTCTGGCAGCTTGCTGCCATGAATTAAATATAAGTTAATGAAAATAAAGAAATAAATAAAACTGTTATTACATACCAGAGGCAGCACATTCTGTTTATACTTTTCATATTCCTCCGGGGTCAATAGCTTACCATAGTCATCCTCACCTACAACACTGGAGAAATAATTGAAATGAATGTAATAACTGTGTAATAACTAACATTCGAAAACAATCACTCATAACAACCAATATCTGAAACTGAAGAGCTGAAGGAATCTACGCGTGGGTAATTCTGAGATCACTTCAGTGTGGTGATAATTAAAAACCCCTTCGGTCATGAATGACCATGGGATTACACCAAGAATGTTCCCCTCTGAGGCACAAGTCTGGGCAAGGCTAATTATGGAAGATTAGTAGTCACCCATGTAGTAGTCACCAGTCTCCCCTCTCCACACTACTGGTCTTACATAAGGTGGCGAGCTGGCAGAAACGTTAGCACGCCAGGCGAAATGCTTAGCTGTATCTTGTCTTTACATTCTGAGTTCAAATTCCAGCATGAGAATGGCTGACAGCCATTGTCTTTAATATCTAGGATAAGATAATTTGTCAGTAGTCGTACGCCTTTAAGAGTTGTCAACCACCATATATCTATGTATGTATGTATGTATGTATGTATGTAGGTAGGTAGGTAGGTAGGTAGGTAGGAATGTATGTGTATGTATGTATGTATGTATCATCATCGTTTAACGTCCGCTTTCCATGCTAGCATGGGTTGGACGATTTGACTGAGGACTGGTGAAACCAGATGGCTACCCCATGCTCCAATCTGATTTGGCAGAGTTTCTACAGCTGGATGCCCTTCCTAACGCCAACCACTCAGAGAGTGTAGTGGGTGCTTATTACATGCCACAGACATGGGAGCCAGTCATGTATGTATCTATGTATGCAGGTATGTATGTGTGTTTTGTTTTATGGATGTATTCTCATGCATATAGATGTATGTCTAGACATGCTCATATATGCTTAAATGATAAACATCTGTAAAGTTTTACAAATTTTTACAGTTTTAGTGATAGACACAAAGACACACACACATATATATATACATACATACATACATATATATATATATATATATATATATATATATATATATATATATATA
>NC_068987.1:12183505-12186765 GCF_001194135.2 Octopus bimaculoides | reverse complement strand
GGGGACGAGAGAGAAAGTGTGTGCGTGTGTGTGCGTAGTGGGGACGAGAGCGAGTGTGTGTGTGTGTGTGTGTCTGCGTGGTGGTGACGAGAGTGTGTGTGCCTGCGTGTGAGAGAGAGAGAGAGAGAGAGACAGACAGAGTGTGTGCGCGCGCGCGCGTTGTGTTTGTGTGTTCGGTAATCACCAGTACAGGAAAGACATTGCCGAAAAGAAAAGTATATTCAAATAAATAAATAGATAACTAAATAAATGAATTTCCGTAAACTGTCGAGAATGTCCGGAAATCAGCTGGCAATATTTTGACAGATGCTATGCATATCAGAAAAAAAATAAATGCTGAGAAAAGTGAAAGGAAGAGAAAATAGAGAGGGGAAAATAGAGAGAGAGAGAGAAAGAGTGTGTGTGTGTGTGTGTGAGAGAGAGAGAGAGAGACTATTCTATTCTAAGTGACGTCTAGGACTGCTTTCTTTAAGATCCTCATAGTTGGAAGTATCACGTACAGTATAACTGCTTACTTGACTACGTTGATGTGTGTGCATGTAAAGGTTGTGGTGGGAGCACTTCTCGGTTCGGTATGGTTTCAAACTACAAATATCGCTATGAAATTCGCGCTTAAACCTAAAACTAAACATCTCATAAGTAAGCTCTGTTTTGATTCTACGCCAAATATCAAACTCAATATGTTGTTTCTCTTCTCTTCATTTCTTTCTTTCTCTCTCGCTCCTCCTGGCCGCCTTCCACGCCATGTCGCCCTTAACAAGATCATAAAGCATGGTCTAGACGCTGCAGGCTTCCTATCCCACCTCGAGCCAGCAGAGACTAGACCACGGAGACGGTAGAAGGCCGGACGGTATGGCAATTTTCCTGTTCCGTGGAGGGAAGTCCCCCCGTCTGAGATACCACAGGCTGTGACACCTACTCCAGCGGCAACTTGATGTTGTCAGTCACCAGCCTAGGCTCTGCTACTCGTGAGGTTGAAAAAAAAAACAAAAAAAACTGTTAAGGTTCTGGTCGCTATCCAATAGGTTTATGGTCAAGCCTGTGGCAGTTGAAACCTCCGTCGTTCTTGGACCCCAGATCCTTGTCCATTGCTATCAGGGTGGAGGTTGCCGTCTGCAAGCGCGAGCCCCTTGAGTCAGAGTGGCTGTTTCAGCACACACCCCCACTACGCCTCATTATCCTCTGCCTTGTCCATTTTATCTGCTGGTGCCATAGGAAATGTTTCAGTACTACTTAAAAACTAACCCTAAGATTAAACCTCACCCTAACCCTAAAACTAACCCTAACTCTACGAGACCTCTGTAGTCAAGTAGTGCCAACGTTTCAATATTGTGAGAAGCGCGATTCTCCGTTGACCATTTACAGCAGAAAGTAAATCAATTTCTGATATATTCGTCAAGGTACTACTAATACTAATATTGCTGCTAGCCATTAAGACAGGTTATTTTTCACACATAAAAACGTCGTACATCTTCACTATTACAACCTGTCTCACCAGATGGGATATAATAGTAAAAATTTAGTCGGAGGAGTTAAAATGTAAAGAGATTGATTTTTTTTTTTTTTTTTTTAGAAGAAAGATTTCTTTCAGAAAAAGGAAACAATTATCCAGTTCTTTCCTGGCTTTTCCCCCGCCACTTCTCCGTAAGATATTGATAGCTATTCCGTAAATACGATGATCAGAGTTAAGTGTAACAGCAGAGAAAATTACCGATAAGAAATAAACAAAAGACTTGAAAGAAAGTAAAACGACACCGCTAAAAGAAATGTTTTAGGTCAAACTTAGCTAAACTGCTAAGAAAGCACAGATAGACTCAAATTGAAATAAATAAATTACCGGCGATATTCCAAGTAAGCACTTATAAGAGACTGTGCTGAATGGTCTTCGGTGATAATACTTTCTTCTGCCATGACAAGATATCGCGTAGGAAATTCTGTCATAGCAACTTCGTTGCTAAAACAAAAACTAAGGGAGATAAGTCAAATGATGCAAGCTTTCATTGATACCTCCAGTGCTATTTACGTTAGGTTTAGTATTATTATTATTATTATTATATGATGAATATATAATCGATATTATTGGTTGTATATTACTGAATTACAGACAGCAATTTTATATTCGAGTGTATTATTGATAGTAAATAATATGTTGACAGGGACTTCAAATAATATTTTGCGTGGGTTTCCAGATCAAAGGTACAAGTTTTCGATTGAATTTTTAAAAATCAATGGATATACATCGATTAGATTTGCATAGTGTGACACAGTTATTGTTATGCGGTTCAAGCCTTGTTTACAGAAACTATTTGAAAAGCGTTGTTGCTACACAAAAATAAAAGTTTGCTTGTTTAGAAGTATGTTTTAAAAACCGTCATCTAGAAGCGTCGCTTCAATGTCTTTTTTCAAAAGAAAATAATGCTTGATTTTTTTTTATCGACTTCTTTATTTGAAAGCCACATTTGCGATGTATCTTGATCTCTGTTAACGTAGAAATGTGGTTAAAATTAAGATTTATTTAGAAGAAAGGAAATATGATACGGTACTTATTTCTTGCTGGTAACGTAAATTAAATCAAATTGCTATAACTTTGATGTGAAACCGAGTTACTTCTCAAAATGAATTTACTCCTTTTCTTTTCAAATGTAAGTTCTTTTTTATTGCAACAGCCAACATAAGATTGAGCAAGTGGTCAACGTCCGATGAATAGTGTTCGTGAATTTATTCCGATTCCTGGTGTTTCATTTATCCTCAACAGATTCATTCCTTGTACATCTATTAGCGATGAAATGAAAAAAAAATATATATATGTCAATGGTTTATTATCAGTCTTTTACCGAAAAGGTCGTTTAGAAGTTGAAATTGTAAAAGGTTGTGGCTTTCCGCTATAAATCTCTCAATAATCTTCCTGCAACAAAGAATCGGATCGGGAGAAAATTTTGCACATCAAAGAAGTTATAAAACGTGGTAATTATGCTTTTCTGTTGAAGATTTTGCAAATATCAACAAGTTCAATTTTAGAGCATGTTTATGCCGCTATAAAGTTTAAATAAGTTCTTAGATGTTTGCTCGTTAGTCTCATTTTTGAAAGGCTTATATATATTCATGGTAATTAAAAGCTTAAAAAGAGCTTAGCAAAACTGATGACCAGTAAATGAGCAGAAATTTTATAATTAGTTGCAGTTAAATGCGCGTGTGTTGCTATGAAACGAAAGTAATGGAACTCTTGTTGATGTTTATTCGTAATAGAATTCATAATTATA
>NC_068987.1:12181439-12183349 GCF_001194135.2 Octopus bimaculoides | reverse complement strand
CCGCACTGGAAAAATTGGGGTGCAACTTATACATGAGGCAAAGTTAAAACAATATACAAAGCTACAAACACACGCAGCGGTCAGCTGAAAAGTTCATAGGCTGACAAAGATACTCTCGTAGAATGTGACCAAATGAGGTTTATTTTTCAATGTAGACCCCCCCCCACCCCATCATCGCTTGTGGTCCATACACTTCTTCCATCGGTGTTGCAGTGCTTGGTTCCCAGCCTAGGGTTTTTCATGTTGGGGAACCACCGATTGTCAGATGGGACCAAATCAAGTGATTACAGAGGGTGATGAACCAGTTCAAAGCCACAGTCACGCACAGTAGCCATTGAAACTAAAGACTTACTCTATTACTTGTTTCAATCATTTGACTGTGGCCATGCTGAAGCACCGCCTTTAGTCGAGAAAATCGACCCCAGGACTTATTCTTTGTAAGCCTAGTACTTATTCTATCGGTCTCTTTGGCCGAACTGCTAATTTACGGGGACGTAAACACATCAGCATCGGTTGTCAAGCGATGCTGGGTGGGGGACAAACCGAGTCACACAAACATATACACACATATATATATACATATATACGACGGGCTTCTTTCAGTTTCCGTCTACCAAATCCACTCACAAGGCTTTGGTCGGCCCGAGGCTATAGTAGAAGACACTTGCCCAAGGTGCCACGCAGTGGGACTGAACCCGGAACCATGTGGTTGGTAAGCAAGCTACTTACCACACAGCCAGTGTGCTGGATCATTGTTTTGGAGCATCGTCCTAAATCCAACTGTCCACTTTTGCTTTGTTGATAAACCTAGAGCGTCATCCTCTAGCATGAATGTCCTTGGGGGGGGGGGGGTAAACCTTTTTTCTGCAGGTACTTGATAACACCAAGATGTCAAATTTTGTCTGTTTTTAAGAGAATTGGCTATAAGTTACTTTTGAAGTCTTCTTTAAACTGTCAGATACCAGTTTACCTGGAATGAACAATGCAGCTATTAATGAGAGGAGATGAAATTAATGCATGCAAGATTTACCAACTCTAGCTTCATTCTTTCCTAGTCAGCCTCTGAACTATTCAGCCTATCCTAATATATACATATATATTATGTGTGTGTGTGAGTAGTTATGTGCTTGTGTGTGTTCGTGCGTATATGTGTGTTATTTCTTTACTACCCACAAGGGGCTACACACAGAGGGGACAAACAGGGACAGACAAACGGATTAAGTCGATTATATCGACCCTAGTGCGTAACTGGTACTTATTTAATCAACCCCGAAAGGATGAAAGGCAAAGTCGACCTCGGCGGAATTTGAACTCAGAACGTAGCAGCAGACGAAATACCGCTAAGCATTTCGCCCGGCGTGCTAACGATTCTGCCAGCTCGCCGCCGTGTGTGTATATGTTTGTGCTGCATGTGTGTTTATTTTTGTGTGTGCGTACGTGCGTGTATGTGTGTATATGTGTGCGTATGTGTCCACCGATATAAAATGTTATTATGCAGCCCAGAACCTCCCGCGAGACGAATCTAAATATTCATATTCATCCACAAAAATAAATAAATTTGCTTTGCATAATTAAATCGAAATAAGTTGAACAAACTTTTGTTCATAACGGATTCTGAAACACGTCAGACAGATCAAAGCTATAGAAACAATACCGTAACAAACCCACCCCCATGCAGATTACAATATTCACGAAAGAGACAAACTACACGCAGAGAATGCTATATGAAACTACATCTATCGTGCAGAATGGATAAGGAACTCGTTAAAGACTCATAAAACTTGACCAGCAACATGTAATCACACTTAACGCAGACTAAAAGTTGGACCGTTTCTTTTCTTTCTTTTATTCTTTTCAACGTTTCAGTAACACGGCTGCGGTCATGCTGGAGCTAGGAATTAAAATGAAAA
>NC_068987.1:12179104-12180779 GCF_001194135.2 Octopus bimaculoides | reverse complement strand
AGCGGTTCGACAAAACAGACCGATAGAATAAGTACTAGGTATCCAAAGAATAAGTCCTGGGATCGATTTGCTCGACTAAAAGGCGGTGCTCCAGCATGGCCGCAGTCAAATGACTGAAACAAGTAAAAAAAAAAAAAAGAGTATATATATATATGTATATGTGTATATTTACTTCATTTTTGAGAGCGGTTGGATTAATTTTTAGTATTCTCAGTTCTGAGAGCAGTCGAGTTTATTTCAGATATTCTCATTTTAAAAATCATCTCCGGTTAATCGTTGAGAGGACGTTGGTATTGCCTTGGCGGAGGTTTGTGCTCTCCGAGTTCTCTTGTTTATTTATTTATTTTCGTCTGCCAATGCAGCTGAGTAAGAACGTTTGTGCGCGCATGTACGTGCGATATTTTGTTTTAAAGGTAATTGATGTTTGAGAAAGCATGGAAGTTAGTGACACGAGTGGAGGAAAAATAATATTGACCGAAGTCCAATTTATAACAAGCGATCGTTTATTCTTGAACAAAGAGGAAGCAAACGGTCTATGTTATTATAAATGTTTCTCCACCTTCCAGTTAATGATTTTATTTATTGTCGATGTAAGCAGTTTGTATTCATTGTTGGTTTATTTTTGCTAGAAGTACTGTTTGCTATCGACATTTTGTAGACACTTCATCATACTCATTGTCATCACTAACAACATAATCAATATCGCATGTAGCAAACCAATGAGGTAGCCTCTTGCAGTCGTTTCGTCGGCAAGAAATAGCAGACTATTCTCACTGAAACTGAACCAAATTTTAGCACAAGGCCAGCAGTTTAAGGGAAGGTAAGTCGATTACATCGACCTTAGGACTTAGCTGGTATTTGCTTTATCGACCCCAAAAGAATGAAGGGCAAAGTCGACCTTGACGGAATTTGAACTCAGAACGTAAAAACGGACGAAATGTCGCTAAGCATTTTGGCCGGTGTGCTGACGATTCTCCCAGCTCGCCGCCTTACCGCCCTACCAATAATCCTTTCTACTATAGGCACAAGGCCTGAAATTTGGGTGACGGGGATCGTCGATTACATTGATCCCAGTACTCAACTGGTACTTATTTTGTCGACCCCCGAAGGCAAAGTCGATCTCGGTGGAATTTGATCTCAGAAAGTAAAGACGGACGAAATGCTACTAAGCATTTTGAACGGCATGTTAACGATTCTGTTAGCTAGCCGTCTTACTGCTCTACTAATAATGATAATATAACATAGAGCTAAGGCGACGAACTGGCAGAAACGTTAGCACGCCTGGCGAAATGCTTAGCGGTATTTCGTCTGCTGTTACGTTCTGAGATCAAATTCCGCCGAGGTCGACTTTGCCTTTCATCCTTTCGGGGTCGATAAATTAAGTACCAGTTACACACTGGGGTCGATGTAATCGACTTAATCCCTTTGTCTGTCCTTGTTTGTCCCCTCTATGTTTAGCCCCTTGTGGGCAATAAAGAAATAAGAAACGTTAGCACGCTGGGCGAAATGTTTAGCGGTATTTCGTCTGTCTTTACGTTCTGAGTTCAAATTCCGCCGAGGTCGACTTTGCTTTTCATCCTTTCGGGGTCGATGAATTAAGTACCAGTTACGTACTGGGGTCGATCTAATATCCCCCAAAATTTCGGGTTTCGTGCCCAGAGTAGAAAAGAATATA
>NC_068987.1:12176596-12178629 GCF_001194135.2 Octopus bimaculoides | reverse complement strand
GTATAATTATAATATATGAGTCAATTTCTATTTAAATGTCGTACATACACAAATAGCGAAACACAAAATCACTTACATGTTCTTTTCTTTTGTTATTTTATTTGTTTTAGTCATTTGACTGCGGCCATGCTGGAGCAACGCCTCTAGTGAGCAAATCGACCCCAGGACTTAATTTTTTTTGAGCCTAGTACTTATTATATCGGTCTCTTTTTGCCGAACCGCTAATTGACGTGGACGTAAACACACCAACATCAATGGTCAAGCGATGGGGGTGGGGGTAGGAGCAAACACTGAGACTTACATACATATATGTATATGCATATATACAACAGGCTTCTGTCAGTTTCTGTCTACCAAATCCACTCATTATCCTAGTGTCGTAACAATTTTTCAAGCCGATCACATTGAGAAAAGTGTTCGCCTCCATTTTGGAAACAGTCTCACTTCGTTCACGGGGTTTCTCGTAAATTCGCGTAAATAAAACAACGGATCAATGAATCAAAAGACGTTACTGTTGAGTGGAATCTTTTGGATGTTTGTCTCCCTTGAATTTGTCTTTTAGGCAATTATTTTTGTGATCAATTTGTTTGCATTATTTTGCCTTATTTTGTTTTTGCTCTGGGAATGGTGTTCTTATACTTGTGTGCTGAGGTAGTTCGTCATTGGGACATATTTCTTTTTTGTTTGAAATTTGTGTGCCCTGTGTGTTCACGTTCCGGAAAAGGGATATTCTGGTAGGGTTACCCTCGCGTATGTGGGCTCTTCTTTGAAATATATGAGTGCAAAATATTGTTTGTGTATGCAGGGAAAGAAGGTCACATCTCTAATGTTTAGGATGTTACTTGATGATTGTATAAGGTTTAATTTTTCAGTAATACAGAATGTGTTACACGACTATATGAATAGGAATTATAAGTGAAATCTATCAGAGGGGCTTCTATATAGTTTCATTTACTATAAGGTAGACGAAGAAGGCTATAGGGAATACCCTTTCCATGAGCTGCTGTAAGCGAAATTGAACACATGACCTTGTGGCTGCGAGTCGCATTGAACACATGACCTTGTGGCTGCGATGCGAACTTCTTAAATATTCGGCCATGTTGTATAAGTGCAGTTATATTAATATTATATTACATGCATACTAACTCTTCGACAGATATGCTCTCAATTGCATACTATATACACACATACAGATGCGAACAATATTCTACAAATAAATGTATATTAAATGGGAAAAGTAAGCAACTGGAGATGTTGGCAAATAAAGATGGCTTGGTTGAAATTTATTGCTAAGCGAAAATATTATTTTATAAGAAACAAATCTTGAATGAATTTCATTGATGGCTATCCTTTGAAAAGTGTAATGGAACTTGAATCGAACATATTAGTTATTAGAACAGCGCAATTGTCGAGTGATTGCTGAAAGTGAAGAAATTGCCTATTTAAAGAAAGAAACCGAATTATATTGATAAACTCGAAAAAGTCATGTAATAGTAATGACTTCAAATTTTGGCAGAGGTCCAGCAAGATCAGGATAGGAGGTAAGTCGATTGCAACGGCCTCAGTATTCGAATGATACTTATTTTTTCGACTCCGAAGTAATGAAAGGCAAAAAACGACTTCGGCAGAATTTGAACTCAGCACGTAAAGACGGACGAAATATCGCAAAGCATTTCGCTCGACTTGCTAAGGATTCTGCCAGTCCGTTGCCTTGGTAACGATGATAGCAATGCTTTCTACTATGGGCACAAGACCTGAAATTTGTGGGAGAGGACTAGTCTATTATGTAGACCCCAGTACACGACCCTTTCGGGGTCGAGTACTGGGGTCTACGTGAAGCCGGTAGAAATGCCGCTAAGTATTTTTTTCGGCATGTTAACAATTTTTATTTCTTTACTGCCCACAAGGGGCTACACACAAAGGGAACAAACAAGGACAGACAAACGGATTAAGTCGATTATATCGACCCTAGTGCGTAACTGGTACTTATTTAATCGACCCCGAAAGGATGAAAGGCAAAGTCGACCTTGGTG
>NC_068987.1:12172697-12176007 GCF_001194135.2 Octopus bimaculoides | reverse complement strand
ACACACACACACACACACACACACACACACACACACACACACACACACACACACACATATTTGTATATAAAAGGCAATTTGTTTAAATCTGTCAACACATACTGTTTAGCTAAAACCAATAGATATATTTAGTAGTGCAGTATAGCATTAAAGCAAAACACTATTAACAAGTTAACAAGGTAGCAGTAACATACATACATACATACATACATACATACATACATACATACATACATACATACATACATATTGATTTTTATAGTATACGCTATTATAGATCCATTTCAGCCGATCTTATGAATTTCTATCATACAAATTAGATAATTAGGCGACTACCTAAGACTGCGTTCGTTTGAGTGGCTGGAATGGAAAATATGGTGACGATGATTCTCTGCAACTGGAGGTTAGTAAGTGTCGCACCCGGCTGTATGTGCTGTCAAAACACGGAACGAACCCGTGGAAGAATTTTGGAGGAGAATTCCCTCAAGTGATACGTCGTTTGCCTCCCAACACCGAAAGAAAAAAGAGTAAAACCTGAATGAATGGAGTTTGAGTGCGAGCAGTATAGTGTTTACTTGTGAACAAGGATGGTGGTGAAAAGAGGGGAAGAGTAGCGTGCCTAATCTGAAAACTACGTGTGGATGTGTATATATATGTGTGGGTTTTCGTGTAAATTTGGGTGTAGTCAACACATTGCTGAACTCAGTCTGTGGTAGTGGAGGGGGACAGATGGGGGAAGTTTTAATGTTTGCTTATAATAACGATGAAGTCCGCAGGTAGTCAATCTCATATCTCCTGTCATGTGGACATGAGTGCAAAACATCGCTTTTGCAGTTTAGGTAAGTGTTCAGATGAAGTGTTCTAAGTATAGTTGTATGTTTTCTGGTTTCTTTTTACAGGTATCATGAAATATATATATATCTACGTTACTAATCCATTGTGAATCTCGTGTGCGTGCGTGCGTGTGTGTGTGTGTGTGTGTGTGTGTGTGTGTGTGTGCGTGCGTGCGTATGTACGTATATATGGATATACGCATGCATGTGTATTTATGTGTGTGTTGGAAGGTGCAGGAACAATGTGGAGTAGGAGTAGCCGAATAGAAGAGTTGAATAAAGCATTAGATAAAGAAACTCAAAATATATAAGGCAACATGTAAAATTCAAAATGAAGATGAAATGAAATGAAAAAAAAAAAATGAAGAATCAAATAAAATAAATGGATTTAAGACTCCATAACATATAATAAAACAAGAGCACTCAGAGAACACAAACCTCTGTCAAGGTAACACCAACGTCCTCTCAATGATTAACCGATGATTTTTAAAATGAGAATATCTGGAATAAAATCCTTTAATGAATATCATGAGATTTTTTGGGTTTTTTCTTCTCTTAAATTTCGGTCTTCCTTTAGTAATCCTGTTGCATAGAATTATGTATATATATAAGTATACTGTAAAGTGTTAAAATATATGTATAATCTCCTAATATGATAATGAGCGTTGTCTTTTTATATATATATAACAGAGCCGGAGTGAGAGGTGAAGGTAGAGGAGATAAATGGTAAAGAGAGCGTCGTATGAATGAGAAAGGAAGGGGTGGTAGATGAATAACGAGGGAAGGCGTGAAAAAGCCGATAAATGGCGCTTAAAGTGTGAGTA
Organism: Octopus bimaculoides; assembly: GCF_001194135.2. Lineage (NCBI taxonomy): Eukaryota > Metazoa > Mollusca > Cephalopoda > Octopoda > Octopodidae > Octopus > Octopus bimaculoides. Next base: position 12,174,350 of record NC_068987.1, on the reverse strand, counting down.
TATGTGTGTGTAAAAGAGAGGTATGTTTGCGTGCGTGTATGTGTGTGTGTGTGTGTCACGAGGCCAAACATTCCTTAAAATTTCATCCTAATCCATCCAGCGGTTCTTGAGATATCTTGTCCACGGACAAAAAAAACAAACAAACAAGACCGAAAAGAATACCTCCGTTAAGGCGGAGGTAATAAAAAAATTATGTGAAAAGTATGTAACGCTATTAACGCCGATATACAAATTACAAAACGATACATTGTAGAAATATACAACGTAATATGCAAAATATGATCAACGCCAGAGACTCTAACGTCATCACTGACTAGTTTGCCCGAAATCAATAAGTTTCTCATATACTTCTATCACAACTAAACAATTCCTGAGTCTCAAACAGGAGACAGCTTTGCACAATCATTTTAGCATCTTTTCCTCTCATAGAATAAAGACAGTGAAAGATTTCAGTGACTTTAGATCCAAGGAATACCTAACTTAATAGTATCACTTGATTAGCATATCACATGATATATGCAAATTTTAAGGAGGCGAGCTGGCAGAATCGTTAGTAAGCCATGCAAAATACTTAACGGTATTTCGCCCGTCTCGGTATTTCTGAGATCAAGTTCCACCGTGGTCGACTTTGCCTTTCATCCTTTCGGAGTTCAACAAAATAAGTACCTGTTGAGCACTGGGGTCGATGTAAACGACTTACTCCCTTCCACCGAAATTGCTGATGTTGCGCCAAAATTTGAAACCGTTATATGCAATATGGAGCTATGGCAAAGAACGAATCAAGTTTCGATTAGGGGGCAAATATTTAAGAAAAAGTGGAAGTGGATTGGTAGCACAATTAGAACGGACACAGCAAATGTAGCGAAAAGTGCTTTACAGTGGAATCTGGATGGATATAGAAAGAGGGGTAGGCCTAAGAACTCGTGGCGTAGATCAACACAAAAGGAACTAGAGAAAGGGGGACATTCATGGCAGAGTATAAGTACAGAAGCGAAAAATTATGCGACATGGAATTCAATTATAAGTGGCCTATACTCCGCGTTGGAGGGTTAAAGGTAAAAAAGAAGTTATAATATATGCAAATGTCATCTTTATTTGCGGTTGAAGAAAAGAATTTACAGTTACTGAAGGCATTTTCAAATTGCTCCTGGCTGTCTCCCTTTTGTGAGGGTAGCGTATAACATACAAATTGTTCTTCAAGCAATTCTGAACGTAAACCACCAGAAACGATAAGATGCTTTGCAGTATTTGGTCATTACCATCTACAATTTCAGTTCAGATCTCAGTGAAGTTTTTATTCATTTTGCTTTTTGTAACATGCAGGCAAGGTCGATAAATAACTACCAACTGGGTTGCGGCTAGAATCGATTAAATCGATGATAAAGATCATGTGCTGATATAACAAGTAGCAGAAAGTGTAGTGTCTAGTCTTACAGTTTTCGGTTATGATTGAGACGGTTTTGAATTTTAGATACCACTGAGGTTTGATTATCATCTTCTCAGGTTCAATAAAAATAAGGAGCAGCCGCCGATCAAGAATTCGAGTAGGTTACATCAGCTACAATCATACTAGCCAAAATGCAGAGCCTTTTGCTTATGCCAAAAAATACCACCACCACCACCGCCGCCGCCGCCGCCACCGCCGCCGCCGCC
>NC_068987.1:12169928-12171926 GCF_001194135.2 Octopus bimaculoides | reverse complement strand
ACTCGTAGGCAGCAACATTGGTTCCACAGTTTCGCACAAGGTCAGCAAGTTCGTGGGGGAGGGGGTAAGTCGTTTACATTGACCCCAGGGTTCAATTGTTACTTACTTTATCGACCCCGAAAGGATGAAAGGCAAAGACGTCTTCGGCGGAATTTCAACTCGAAACGTAAAGACAGACGAAATACTGTAATTCATCGGCAATTGCGGGTATTAGGTTTCAAAACCTCCCACAGAAATAATTAAGATCTAAAAAATTATAAATACCTATCAGCCACAGAAACCCGCGATATACTGAAGAGTCTGCGATATAAATTTACATATATTAGCCAGAAAAATCCGCGATGTACTGAGTACGCGATATGTGAACCACGATATACTGAGTACGTGATAGGTGAACCGCGATATGGCGAGGAATTTGCTGCTAAGCATTTCGCCTGGCACGATAACGATTGTGCCAGTTCACTGTCTTAAACTAAATAGGACTTAAGGCGGTGAGCGGGCAGAGTCATTAGCACGCCCGACAAAATGCTTGCGGCATTTCGCCCTACATTCTGAATTCAAATTCCGTTGGTGTCCACTTTGCCTTTCATCCTTTCGGAGTCGATGAAATAAGTATCAGTTGAGAACTGGGGTCGATTACATCGACTTGGACCCTCTTTCTAATTTGCTGGCCTTGTGCCAAAATTTGCAACTAATTTTAAACAAGGACACTGCAATCTTGCATGCAATTTCTATCAAATTTCATCCACGACCTGAAGCTCGTTCAGAAGATACTTGTCTAGGATACTGCGAAGCCGAAACTAATTTATTAGAAAGGAACCTCAGAGCTACACACTCATTCCAATGTTTGTAGAATGCGTGTATTCTTTGATCGTATTAGTTGTATAATATGTTATTTATAACTCATCACAAACGTATGGTTGTGAGTTCGATTCCCAGCGGCACGTTCTGTCCTTGAGCAAGACACTTTATTTCACGTTGCTCCAGTTCACTCAGCTGGCAAAAATTGATTGTACCTGTGTCACGCCGAATCTCCCTAAGAACTACGTTAAGGATACGCGTGTTAATTTCACGGATCAACTGAAACACTGATCCTCGTAAACGATGGAGTGCCACCGTAGTTCATTTTTGTCTAAATTATGCAAATTACTTCGGCCATAACTGTTTTCTCCTCTGTATATATATATATATATATATATATTATATATATATATATATATATATATATATATAGTCGATATATTATTATTATTGTTATTATTATTATTATTATTGTTATTGTTGTTGTTGTTGTTTGGTTGAATCGTTAGCGTCTCGAACAAAATGCGTAGTTGCATTTCTAATGGCTTTAAGTCACGAGTTCAAATGCCGCAGAAATCGACTTTGCCTTCGGGGTTGATAAAATAATTACCAGTTGAACACTAGGGTGAATGTAATCGCCTGGCCTGGCTCCGCCCCCGAAATTTCACACCCTTTGCCAATAGTTGCAAGGATTATTAATATTAATACTGGTGTTGTTGTTGTTGCTGCTGCTGCTGCTGCTCTTGCTGTTGTTGTTGTTGTTGTTGTGAACGTCCCGCTCTCGGCAGCCGATAAATTCCATTCAAGTATTGTAAATACCATGTAAACTACGCAGCACTTTTCCCGATGAATGTCTACTTGTCTGCTTGAGTCCTTCAAAGACACAGAACGAGGCGTGAGGTTACATACATACATACATACATACATACATACATACATACATACGTAATACATACGTATATGTATATATATATATATATATATACATATATATATATATATATACATGTATATATTATATATATATGATATACATATATATATATAATATATATATATATACATATATATGCATATATATACGTACATAAATATACACACATGTATATATGGATATATATAAATCATCATCATTTAACGTCTGTTGTCCATGCTGGCATACATACATACATACATATATATATATATATATATATA
>NC_068987.1:12165536-12168036 GCF_001194135.2 Octopus bimaculoides | reverse complement strand
ACAGGATTAATTCGAAACAACAGGAATAAATAAAAATTATATTTGACAAAGTAATCCGAATGCTAAAGGGCTGATATAGTTTATAACGGAACCTTGCCGTCCAGCCTCCTTCTCTCTCTTTCTTTTTCTCTCAAAATAGCAGGATGAGAGTAAATAAGTATTGCATCGAGACTTAGAATTCATAGGGCCGGCTACCCGGTTTTCGAGGCGTACAAGTGACTGAGACCACAAGTTTTCCTTTGAATACGACGTCAGTAGGTTACACATTTTCACCAGAAAGACGAAAACTAATTCGAAGACTTCAGATCTAATTCATCACTAGAACTGTAAAAATCTGTAAAACTTTCCAGAGGTTTATCATTTAAATATATACAAGCATGTCTAGATACGCAACTATATGCATGAGAATACATACATAAAATATACAAATCTGCACATACATACATACATACATACATACATACATACATATATAAATACATACATACATGCATACTGAATATTTTTAATCTCGTTTTGAAACAGATAATTGCATATTGTTATTTCGTACCATTAGTCAGCTTCGATTGAGCTGACTAATGGTCAAAGATATTCCAGCTTTGGACATCACATCTTTTTGTTTTTTTTTCTCTGTCCCTATTGAAGCATAATGTATATATAGTTACATCATTCAAAGCGATCATCCATTCATTATTTTTCTAAGAAAGAAATATATGATTTTAAGTGAGATTTCGCTTTCATTTCTAACAGATCAAGCTATCACGTATACAAGACAAGCGATTGTGTTTCAGTGTAGTCCTTCATAACTTTGATATATTACTATTATGATTTAACAGAAACTTTGTAATGAAATTTGAATTATAATCGTATCACATTTTCTTTTTCTTTGTCATGTTTTTGTTTCGTTACTCAACATTGCTTGATTACAACAAATTGTTTTATAGTAGGAAAAAAATCTCGAGCTCAAAATGATAAGTTGAAATATGACATCTTTACAGACATGAAACTTTAATATTTTTCATTTATAGACAGAAATAGGTCAGCTGTACTTTATAAATAAGTCTGTACGAGTGAACATGACAGCATTTCGTCTTGCAGATTATTTCATTAGATGCAACGATAAATTGATGACTGGGCAACTGCAGAGATTTTTACTTGAATTGAGCAGTTATGCGAAATAATGATGTTAAAGGCAAAGATAACAAATAACTAACAAACAGATAATTTATTAAAACAGTTATCCAAAAGTCGACAATACCTATAATAATATACAGTATTGTCCTCAGACAGCACATCGTTAGACAGATCGACAGATAACCTAATAGACCCCGTTTTATTATTAATATTATTGTGCGTTGTATTTTCAGTTGTGTCAAATAGAACCATCTGCCAGTAATGTAGTGTAAGAAAAAAAAGTAATAATGATGACAGAATAAGCGTATAACTATTTTTTTCTGTGCATTTCTTTTCCTTCGTCTACGGAATAAATACATAAAATCGAACCATGAGAATGAATGTGCTGATTAAATAAAGATTTTTAACAATCACTTGTGTATGAAACAGACCAAATTGAACGAATTCATTGAAGCACGGCAAGAAGGTCAAGTGAAAGTGGCGATTTGATTGTCATATGTCTACGACGAACTACTTAATTGTTGTCTTAATTATTATGATTCAAATATTTTAATTCCTATGTAAATGCGTGTCAATAATTTATTACTAGAATTACAAACCTACCACTACCACCACAATGACACCCCACCACCACGGAGTGATAACTTTCTTCAAAGCCTCAATTTCTAATGTTATCACAGACACCCCATAATACTACGAAGCAAAAGTAATATATATACACATATATATACATAAAGCATTTGCTTTTTTTAATTGTTTAGGAGCAACGAGTTTTACTTTCACTTTCACATCCTCTACACACACACACACACACACACACACACACACACACACACACACACACACACACACACACACACACGCACACACACACACACAAATACACACAAACACACACACACAAATACACACACGCACGCACACACTCACTCCCTCACTCATTCATTCACTCATACACACACACACACACACATATATAAATGTACGTCATGGCCAAAAGTTTGGAACATAGGTCATAAAATTAAAATTTTTATATTAAAGGCCCAAAATTATATTTAATTTGCAATATATTACTACTACTTACAGTAATATGGTGGGTATTACAGCTTTGATATAAAAAAAGAATATTCCAGACTATTGGCCACGACTGTAGAGAGAAATACATAAATAAAAAAGGAAATATATGCTTGCTTGTGCGCATGTACCAGTAGTTACACTTGTCAGTTACTATGTGCGTACGTGTGAGTCTCATGTATGTATGTATGTATGTATGTATGTATGGATGGATGGATGGATGGTTGGATGGATGTATATATGTATGTGTATGTATACATACATATATATATATGTATATGTATATATATAT
>NC_068987.1:12164167-12165252 GCF_001194135.2 Octopus bimaculoides | reverse complement strand
TATATATATATATATATATATATATATATATATATATATATATATATATATGTATATCAACTCTTCGAAACGCCGGTGTTAAAACGGGGGTAGCTGATGAAGGAAAATGTTCTCTATGTGACTTGTAAGTTTTCTGTACTCTGGTTATTATTATTTCTTGTCTACGCTTTGTTTGCAATGTCCTGTACCCAGATATGCACCTATATATACAGGTAGACGTCGGTATGCACACACCTGTACGTATATATGCATATACTCATTTATTATTTGTTTATATATATATATATATATATATATATATATATATATATATATATGTATTTGGTAGATCTAATTCTTGCTTCTCTACATCTGAGTATACCTATATCATTAATCTTATTCTAATTGCGGGAGGAGCTTCTGGATTTAATGTTTTTAATGTCTATTTTCAGTTTCTGTTGAAAAGTGTTAAAGGACTTACGAAATTTGGTTTTGTATATAAGCATCAGTAGATCTATTTCGAAGTCTTCTAACTCCAAGATTTTAGAAGGGAATTCCTTTGACTTCATTTCATGCATCGTTGCTCTTCGCTCCGACATTCGAAACTCCGAGTACTATAATGACAACCTTTTTACTGTTTGTTCTAGATTATAACATATATAAATAATCCTCTATTTATCTAATATCGAGGTCTCATTTTTTTGTTGTTACTTATCATGTGTGTGTGTGTGTGTGCACGCAGAGATGAATATAAACACTGTTAACTCTCTTAGAGGCGCGAAGTTGGTAACATCCCAAATAAATATGTACTTTGGAAGAATCTTCTAGAGGCAAATAATTATCCAATTAATGTTATTAATATTGCAACAGTATGTTTATTGACACATACGTCTCAGGATGAGAAGCCAAAATAAATATATATTCTTCGTAAATTTGTTGTTTGAATTACTAAATTAAGAGAGGATATATAATGACATTCTTGTACACATTGTGAAGTTAATAATTATAAATAATAATAACCAAGAAGTTCACGCAAACAATATCTATCTATCTATCTATCTATCTATCTATCTATCTATCTATCTATCTATCTTTCCCTTTATGTG
>NC_068987.1:12161990-12163094 GCF_001194135.2 Octopus bimaculoides | reverse complement strand
GTTACGTGTTTTTAAATAAGAAAAATCTACCTATAAATAATGAATAATGTATAAAAAAAAACACAATATAAATAGAATGTATTGCAATAAACTCGTTTTATTAAGTATCATGTACAGCATTTACCATGGAGATCAGATGACTTGAGGATGCTGATGGAGGTGGAGGAGAAAGGCTGAACTAAATAACTGAATCTTATTCGCTGATTTTTGCCCTTTTCGCCACGCTTTCCCCACTTTCATCTGCAGGAGTTTTCGATAAAAACCTGTCCAATAAGATCTGTTTGATCCTCACTTTCAGAGTATTTCTGAAATGCGTTAGGTAAGTGCCATTAAATAGCGCCGTCGCACGCCCAGCTGCAACCTTTTCTGGTTGTTTCTTTCGAATAAAAGTCTGGAAGTTTCTCCCATATTCCCAACAATTTCTTTATCGCACTTGTAGAGATAACCTCTTCCGTTTCCTCCACGTCCCCTATTTCCTGCAAAACCTCCGTGTGCTGCTGCGTCTGTAGCTCCTTTAGCTCTTCCGTTGTCAGTTCCTCGGAGTGCTCCTCGATGAGCTTATTGATGTCCTCTTCATCTACATCCAGACCCATGGACTTGCCGAGGGATACACTCTCCTCTACCTCGAGTTCGAGTCTTTCAAAGTCCGTTTCAGGCACAACTTCAGGCCACAGCTTCTTCCATGCAGAGGAATCGCGAGCACAACACTGATGCTTCTGTAACCTGCAACGACTAACTAAGCATTTCAACACTCGTCTAGCTAACGGTCCACTAACGATCTCTGCACTTGCTAACGCTCATGTCTGTCTAGATATCGATCTTTGCACTTGCTAACGTGCATATCTGTCTAGATATCGAGTGGGGTATCTGAAGCTGGCTCGTAAACCAAAATTTAAGCTCGCAATTCAAAGCAAAAAAATCGGCCGAAAGACGGCTCGTATCTCGAAAAACTCGTTAGTTGGGATACTCATAATTAAAGGTACCACTGTATACACACACACACAGACACACACACAGACACACACACAGACACACACACATATATATATTTATATGTATGTGTATATATGTGTATGTGTATATATGTATATATATATATATATA
>NC_068987.1:12158107-12160654 GCF_001194135.2 Octopus bimaculoides | reverse complement strand
ACCATCATTGGAATGTAGATAACAAAAACAACGGCGCATTTCAAACTTGAGAAAAGTCTTGCATTCTTTCACTGTTCCACTCATAGATTGTATTTGTAATGCGCGTGTTAGTTGATTTCTTTTTCTGAAAACCTAGATTATCCGGTTCAGTACTTCGTCATTTACTCACAAAAACAAGTGCACTATTTATCATTGGTGTGTGTGTGTGTGTGTGTGTATGTGTGTGTGTGTGTGTGTGTGTGTGTGTGTGCGTGTGCGTTCATAATACATCTATATATATAAAGGGTGTTCATAGTTTATCTTTGAGACTTTCACAGTTTATTGTATTTTATCGTCTAGATGTGTTGCGTGTATATATATCTTTACACACACACACATACACACACACATACACACACATACACAATTGCCTGTCGTTTTAACTCATTTACTTAGCTAACTGCTCCTAACAGAGCACAAATGTCACAGTTCCTATTCTCTGTTTGTTGAAGTGCTTATAGAATGCATGTCAGAAAAAGCAAAGGATAAAAGATACCAGAATGCCCTAATCAAAGAAAATATATATTAAAAAAAACCATTAGGTGAAAAAAAAATAAACATCAGAAATGCTTTGCCCCACTCAAAAACTGCAGGAGCGACCTAGAGATAATGTAAGCTCTTCTTCTGGTGGTGACTAAAGGCATCGCAATGTCAGTAATCTTTTTTGCATCGTCAGCAGGTATCTCAAGCTTACGAGCTTTTCGTCCATGAGCCTGTACGATTCGTCTCAGTGGGGCAGCGATGACTGAATTAGTCTTCGCCTACAGAAGGATTTCATTTGCTATTTCCTGTCAATTACATCCACCTTGAGCTAGTTTCAACTGCCATGCCTATCTACTTGGTGGTATCTTTCAGTTACTTGTATTCTAAATCGATCTTTTAGAGAGAATAAATCTCTTGGAAGCTGCAACAGCCGACTTCAATATACCGTATTTGAAGGCATAAAAGACGCACGTACATATTAGATGCACTCCAATTTCAGCAGCATATATTCAGAAATGAAAATTTTAGTGCCTTAGAGCATTTAAAGCAACTTCACATATTGGACTCCGGGTGATGTTTCGAGACATTTTTGGAGGGAAAAAAATGCGTCTCATATGGCATCACATTTATGCAAAAGCACTGATGTAAACAAATGTAAATGGATGTAAAAAAGTAACAGTTGCAAAGAGAAGGAGGAAGGAGAGAGAGAAAGAGGGAAAGAGGAAGAGGAAGACAGAACAAGAGAGAGTGACATAGACGGAGTGATTAATTTTATCGACCGCTGTTCATTCGTTATCGCTCACTCAAGATAATTGCTTCTGTCTTATAACAATTAATCACTTGTAAAAATTACGAGATGGTTTGCTAGTCGTAACCCTGTTTATTCAATCCATTACGAGTCAACACTTGACTAGCAGCACTTTTGTTTTGCTGCAGTATTTTTATATGAAAAATATTTACCTTACTTCTGATTTATATAATGTTATGGTTGTGTCGTAAGAAAGCTTGCTTCCCAACCACTTGGTTCCGGGTTCAGTCCCACTGCATGGCACCTTGGGCAAGTGTCTTATACTATAGCCTCGACCAAAGCCTTCATATGTATTGAAGATCCAAAACTATAATTGCAGAAGACAATTTATACATTTATACACAAAAGAGATGACCCTAACAGGACACCTTACATGCTAAAAGGAGCAGTCAAAGCCCAAACCACGCTTAAGAGTAATTTTGATGGGGATGAAAAATAAAAACATTTTCAATAGTTACGTCTTGTACCTAGGTTTCGAACATCATGCCTCATCTTTATAAACATCAGGCATGTGCTGTTTATTTGTCTTATAATTATACGTTAATTGTAGCGCCCTTGCTGATGAGAACACGGATAACAAATTATTTTATTTGTTCATTGATGTTCGAAACCTAGGTACAAGTGGTAACTATTGAAAATGTTTTTTTTCATCCCCTTCAAAATTACTCGTAACCGTGGTTTGGGTTTTGACTGTCCTTTTAGCATGTAAGGTATCCTGTTAGGGTCACCTCTTTTGTGTATAAATGTACACTAATTTTATATGAAAAATATGTTGTCTATCGACTATTTTATGCATATTAGCCACTGGTAGAAAATTTCCCTAATCTTTCTACCGTATATATATATATATATATATATATATATGTATATAGTTAAAAAAAACAATAACCAAAAAACAACAAAGTGAGGACGTGATATGGATAGTATTATTGGACGCTCAGGAAAGGAAAGAGAGAGTGTATGACGTTTCGGGCGTAGCCCTTCGTCGGAAAGATGGAAAGTTCGGAGAATGGAAGAACAGAGAAAGAGGAAAATGGTACCGATGCCCACGAGGTTACATTATGAAAAGATATATTCAGTATCGGAAAGAATTCACAACGACCTCGAACCCACAAGAGTTAACAAGAGAAACAGAGACAGACAGAAACAAGGAAAATGCCCCTGGTATTTGAATATTACACAAATATGTTTTTAAAAAGACTTTTCTTTTAAATTTG
>NC_068987.1:12155693-12157461 GCF_001194135.2 Octopus bimaculoides | reverse complement strand
AGAGAGAGAGAGAGAGAGAGAGAGAGAGATAGAGAGAGAGAGAGAGAGACAGACAGACAGACAGAGGGAGAGAAAGAAAGAAAGAGAGAGAAATAGTGATATATGAAATATCTCGGTATTTCACAATTCCAGGCTCAAGTATTTGAGTAAAGACCTCATCGATAATTGATAATAACACTTTGTTTCTTTCTCCTCCAGGTTTTTTCTTTTACTTCTTCCGTTTTACTTCTCCTTCATCATTATTCTCCTTCTTTCATCACTATTCTCCCCCCCCCCCACCTCGTTTTCCGTCTTCTTCATTGTAATCCGGCCATCTTCTTTCATCCTTTTCTCCCATTAACCATTTCTCTGCGCCCGAAATATCTTTCTCTCCTCCTCTTCCCTTCTTTTTCTTATTTATTTTTTTTCCTACTCTCCCTCCCTTCTTCTGTAGCTGCTGCTGCTGCTGCTGCTACTACTACTACTACTACTACTACTACTACTACTACTACTACTACTACTACTACTACAACATCAATAGCGGCTAAGGCTATATATTTATTAAATCAGACGGGATATTCTGTATGATGTTGATTATTAATAAATTAATTAATTAATATATTTATTTATTTGCACTCCTTGTGGAACAGGTCTAAATTATACTCCAGATTCAAATGTTAGAGACCAGGTTAGAGACAAGGTGCAATTTGCCCAACCTTGTGGAGTAATAAGTTATGACGTAATGTCTGCTTGAATCTTGTTTTGTACTATCAATGATGCAAATAGCATCGTATTGCACATAGACATTTTGTATTTCATTTGAATTATAAAATGGTAACGTCCTTTTAACATAAAAATAAGCACGCACAGACAGTTCGCAGGTCACACATATTTCATACATATACACACACATGCATGCTTATATATATATATATATATATATATATATATATATATATATATATATATATATATATGAGGATAAAATCACGTTAATAATTTATATCAGGCTGTCAGCATACAACCCGTATATATTTTGGAGCTTTTCAGTTATATCTGAGTCCCTAATTTGCTAGGTGAAGTCGTTTTCAGCAGGTACACCTACGACTAAAATATATAAACACGTGGTAATCAATTCTATGCCTCTCGTTTATACATCCTAATTCTTCAGATTTACTGCGCAGGCGCAGCTCCTCGCCGGCAATAAAAAAAAAATGCCAACTTTCACTTTCGCCACATCGAAAGAACCTTCTGGGCTAGATTGCTCATATATGATATATATATAGTATAGTAGTTTTGCAACAGCTGTTTCGCTGAGAACTTTATTTTAGTCGAACAAGTCGACCCCAAAGCTTATCTTTTAAACTTAGTACTTATTCTATTGGTCACTTTTGCCGAACCGCTAGGTCACGGGGACAAAAACACACCAAGACAGGTTGTCAAGAGGTGATGGGGGTGGGGGTGGTCTGGGCAAACACAGACACAAAGACACACACATACACACACATGTACACGATGGGCTTCTTTCAGCTTTCGTCTACAAAATCTACTCACAAGACTTTGGTCAGCCCGAGGCTATAGTAGAAGACACTTGCCCAAGGTGTCACGCACTGGGACTGAACCTGGAACAAAATGATTAGGAAGCAAGCTTCTTACCACACAGCCACGCATGTATGTATGTATGTATGCATGTATGTATGTATGCATGTGTGTATGTATGTGTGTGTGTATATACATACATATCTATATGCATACATACATACATACATACATACATACATATATATAT
>NC_068987.1:12150211-12151076 GCF_001194135.2 Octopus bimaculoides | reverse complement strand
TCTCTCCATTTCATTTCATACCTCTCGTCTTTTCTGATTTTCTTCCCTTTCTCATGTACTAACCACAAAAGCTTTTCCTCTCGGTTTTCTTTTCACTCTCGTTCTATATACGTTTGACAAACTTTAATTTCTTTTTTCTTTCGTAGTTAGTCGTTTCAAAGTTCGGAGAATTAAAAAAAAAAAACTTGATTTTTCTAATAGTAAATTCTACAACGACAAGTGATTTAAAATTTCTGATATTCAGCTATAAAACTCGAAATATTTTAATATATAAGATATTCGATTTTGCTATTTGACAAATAATCTTGTCTCAAAAAAAAAAAAAGAAAAATATTGATTAATTCTCAACAACCAACACGTTTTCCAATACGTTTTTCAAGAAAACTTAGATCTGATGATCAATGAAAGAACGCCATTATTTTTGGAGAAAATGTGATAATTTAAACCAACCACAATATATTACTGGTAGATGCTTTTGATACAGAGACGATGATTGGTAAAATTGAATTTGCTGTCATTTAATCACTAAAGAAAAGAATCAATTAAAATACAGTTGATATATGTTACCACTTTTATTAAATATAAAATTAACTAGCTGTCCCGTGCCGTCAAAAATGACGGCTGATTGTAGTATTTTATATATAAATGAGGTACAAAATACGTTACATAATAATCACAGATACAAACATTCACATAATTCCCTTGTACACGCACACACATACACACATATATTCACACAGAACTGAAACGCTGTTTGATTTTTCTTTTCAGCGTTGAATCTTCACCATCCTACTTCCACTGCACACACACACACACACACACACACACACACACACAATACCGCTAAGCATTTCGCCCGGCGTGC
>NC_068987.1:12147466-12149817 GCF_001194135.2 Octopus bimaculoides | reverse complement strand
ATTTCAAATACTGTACTGTTGCCTACCTGTCGTCGGTGTTACTCGTTGAGGCTGGTGTAGGAGGAGGAGGAGGAGGAGAAGGAAATTACACACTAGATGTCGTTAGTTAGGGATTGTCAGCTGACTCCTATTATGATGGTGTATGCAGATCGTTGATCGAACGTTTCGAAAGTTCCTTGAATTGTCTTTTTCTTCTTCTTTCCTTCAAGGATTAGGTAATAAGGTGTAATAATATCTTGACAACCCCACAATATTTTTACAAACCTTTGTGCATTGGGATCCATTTCCTCAAATAAAGCAAGACATTTATCTAAATGAGAAAAAGCCTCTTGCATTTTCTTCAACGTAAAACGGCGAGGTTTGGGATGAATGATGCATACTGTGTTTTAACATTAATTTTAATATGCGATACAGATTATATGTTTCTTTTGCTGTTTTATTTATTTCCCGGAGACAAATACGAACGTAACCAATCGACACAACCCGGAACTAACAGTATAGCATAGTATGAACGTTATTGCTGTTTTACCAGGCGACGTAAATTAATACTGTATTTAATATTTATTTAACTAGCTGGCTCCGTGCTGTCAAAAATGACGGCTAATTGTAGTGTTTTATATATAAATAAGGTACAAAATAAGACACATAATAATCACAGATACATATATTCACATAATTCCCTTGTACACGCACACACGCACATACACGCATATACTCACGTAGAGTTGAAGCGCTGTTTGATTTTTCTTTTCAGCGTTGAATGTTCACCATCTCACTTCTATTGCACACACACACACACGCACACACACACGCACACACACACACACACACACACACACACACACACACCTCACACACACCTCACACACACACATATATTGAAATATGTTATATATGTACGTTAGGTGTGAAAAATCATATCTTGTAAATTACAGAAAGAAAATGTATTTAAAACAATTATATTAACCTAATGTAATTAATGACTTTTGGTTTACTCCATGTTTGCTCTTTCCTTAGAATCTTGTCAACACAGAGTGAAACGCTAAGATACCGAAACGTAAACACACCAACACCGGTTTCCACATGGAAGTGGAGGACAAAAGACTGACAGAAAGACACACACATATGCACACACATACACACACACATACATACATTCATACATACATATACACGTATACGACAGGCTTCCATTCAGTGTCTGTCTACTAAATCCACTCGCAAAGTTTTGGTCGGGTCGAAGCTTTAGTAGAAGACATCTGCCCAATATACCGCGCAGTGGGACTGAACCCTGAACCATATTATGTGTAGGTGTGTGTGTGTGTGTGTGTGTGTGTGTGTGTGTGTGTGTGTGTGTGTGTGTGTGTGTGTGTGTGTGTGTGTGTGTGTGTGTGTGTGTATTTATACTGTATATGATGCTAAGGGATTGTGAATTTAAAATAGAACATAACAAAATTATTAAGACAGTCGTGAGATTCGGGCCACCCTCTACTTTCAAAAAGGATAGAGATCATGGCGAATTTTTTTCTAATAACACAAATGAAATAAGGACGCCATTAAACCTGTGCTGTTAAGTTACAAAAGTCTGTTTGATAACATATTACAATAAACATTGCCACAGATAACGAGAAAATCATATTTCCTCGTTATATATCTAACTCTACCAAAATATACTGACAAAGACATATTCCATGCAAATGTACTATTATGATGCATCAGTGATAAGAAATCAATCAGAAGTGGAGACATCCGAGTTAGTATGAAGTGATATAAATAAAACTCTTCAACTGGAGTGAATATATTGTCACTCATCTGCCATTTTTAACAAGACAACCTACCAGAATGATAAGGAATCAATGCGAGTAGGAGTGAAATGCAAGACAGTTGGAAATGTAAAATTTCTTATATAATTCTGAAGTTATTTACGAAGAAGCACTAGTTAATGTCCATACAAATATAATCTTCCTCCACAAAATCAAAAGCTAACGAAATTATTATTGGACTACTGACGTTTTCAATGGGAGAAATTTCCAGAAAATGTTTTTTTTTTTTTCCGAAGTATACATTTATCTAAGATGTCAACTGTATATTGTCAATAATATGTCATTTATAGTATTGTCGATATTGCTCATTTATAATATGAAACTCAAATACAGAGGAGGAATAGTGCAAAAAAAAAAAATTTATGAAGAAAATTATCCGATGTTTCATGAATTCCAAAAGTACGTAAAGTAAAATTGATCATAGTGAGGTTTTAACTTATTATTTCGCGCGGGGTAACCCACGCACACACACACAAATGCACACATGTATATGCATGTATAATAGATAGAAAGATAGATAGATAGATA
>NC_068987.1:12144401-12147379 GCF_001194135.2 Octopus bimaculoides | reverse complement strand
ACACACACACACACACACACACACACACACACACACAAGCACACACACACAAATGCACACATGTATATGCATGTATAATAGATAGAAAGATAGATAGATAGATAGATAGATAGATAGATAGATAGATAGATAGATAGATAGATAGGTAGGTAGATAGATAGATAGATAGATAGATAGATAGATAGATAGATAGATAGATAGATAGATAGATTGTTAGATAGATAGCTAAGTAGGTAGGTGGGTAGATTTCGTTTTTGCATTTGGCTTGTAAGATTCTGGATGTGAATCTCTATATTGAAACATATTTTGTTCTATACCTCCCGAGATTCCAGTGTTGACCTTACTCAAAGACTTAGGAAAAATAAATTTATTCTTTCAACAATGAACCTGTTAATAGGCTCTTCCGAAACTGGTTGGCTTGTAGAACTTATAAAAGGCGAGAATCTATTGTGAGCGTTAGTAAGGTTTTGTTTGTCGAAATAGTCTATTACATCTGTAATAGTCTATTACATCTGTAATAGTCTATTACATCTGTAATAGTCTATTACACCTCGGAAAACAATTGTTTTCCGGAAAATTTACAAGGTAGACTATCAGGATAGAGATCTATAAATGTATGTTTGATCTCTATTTCAACCTTTATGAATCAGTGTTATTGCTGTATCTCTCAATATTCAAGTTAGTTAAGGCGGTGAGCTGGCAGAATCATTAACAACCCAGTGTATGTATGTATGTATACATTACACACACACATGTATGTATAATACACACACACACACACACATATATATAGTATATTTGCCACCTAAATGTGGCGGACCCATAGGGGATGATGCTACTCTTGTTTATAGCCCAAGGAAGACATCTCCTCCAGCTGGCTAACGACACACTGTCTGTGTCCACTTAGTATTTGCGAAGGGAAATCATCGTTCCCATCTCTAGCCTTACGTAATATCATTAAAAATATATATATAAGCATGTCTAGCCATGCAACTATGTGCATCAGAATACATACATACGTACATACATACATACATACATACATACATACATACATACATGCATATATACATACAAAAATACCCTGTTGTTGATGTTGAAATTCCAATGAAGGAACCTTGGATCTAGGTTAGAAACCGGTCCTTTCTCTATTGGCAAGAAATCTTGAAATAAACTGAATAATGACATACATACATACATGCATGTAACAGTTATATATTTATATGTATATATGTATGTATATATATATATATATATATATGTATATATGTATCTATGAATGTGTGCGTGTGTTTGTGTATATATATATATATATATATATATATATACACACACACATGTATATACAGGTATGTATGTGTGTGTGTGTGTGACTGAGCGAGTCTGTGCGTGCGTGTTTACCTTTGTATTCATAAATCCGTTTAAGATGGCTGTTCTGATATGTGGAGGAGGATTTTATGCAGTTGATATTTTTAAACCTCTTTGATGAGATTCAAAATTTGTTCAGATAAAAAAAAACAGATAACATACATATCTTTTATTAATGTCTAAGAGGTTTCTCACCAAGTTTACACAAGAATCCAAATAAAATACGAGTTGGAAAACATATTTTGTCATCTGTCGCTATGTTTACACTTGTGTACTTAAGAATTCGTACGTACGTAAAAACATTAAACATTTATGAGATATCTGCAATAGAACGTCTGATTAATAAGAAAAAAAGAAATATTTCAATTACAACGATTAGTTTGTCAGTAATGTTCACTATATAGACGGAAATAGAAAATGTATACATCTATCATCGTTTATTATTTGATTGGGAAAACAAAAAAGCAAAAAAAGTTATTAAAAATCTGTGAGGAATTAATCAACTTCAAGCACTTTGTAAATGAAGTGAATGATAGGTTCATTGACGCTGCACTCGCGGCCCAAGAGCAGCGAAGATTATACGGTCACACACAGGACCGGCTTAAGACCTATAGAGGCCCTACCGCTTACAAGTTTTTGGTGTCCCTATGCATATCAAAATATGAACGATAATAAACCATAAAATCTATTTTTATTTTTCAAAATGAAACTAACATTCAGATGGAAAATAATGTTTATTTTTGCACATCTCCACTTTATTTATATTTAAAAAGTCTTCCCCTACTTATTTTTTAATTGCGAAGTATTTGATGAAATCCTCACTGTGACATCGTGAACACTCCAAAATTATACCTCCAACCATATAGCAAATAGCCGAGCAATGTAATTCTTATATGCTATCCTTGTAACCAGTGAGAATTTGATAATTTATATATGTCTATATGCATAACCTTCTTTTTACAAAATCTGTAGTTAAATGTTCGGGAGTTTACTTTTGTTGTAATATACGCAACCAACCTAGTCTTACATTCAATTAATAAAACTACAACATTAATCTTTCTCACAACAAATCGACCCGCAAAAATATTGACTCAACGAAGAAAAACCTACAACGACCAATCACACGACAATCCTAAAAGTGTGCCAGAATCCATTCGAAGCTGTAATAATTCTGTCAATCCACCGACTTGATAAGGTGTTGTATTTTGTCGGCTCTGTATAATAAAAAAATAAATGCGCCCTTTTAAAGCCTAGCCAGGCTCATGGGCCCAGCTTCCCGGTTTCAATGGCGTATGTGTTCTCCAGCCGGACTGGACACCAGTCCATCGCAGCGTTACTCATTTTTGCCAGCTGAGTGGACTGGAGCAATGTGAAATGAAGTGTTTTGCTCAAGAACACAACGCGTCGCCCGGTCCAGGAATCGAAACCACAATTTTACGATCATGGTGCTGATATCCTAACCACTAAGCCACGCGCCTCCATATTCGGCTCTGTATGAAAAAACAGTAAACTTGACTTCGGCAGGATTTGAACTCAGAACGTAGCAGCAGACGAAATACCGCTAAGCATTTCGCCCGGCGTGCTAACGTTTCTGTCAGCTCGCCGCCTTC
>NC_068987.1:12137907-12143429 GCF_001194135.2 Octopus bimaculoides | reverse complement strand
CGTGCTAACGTTTGTTATTTCTTTATTGCCCACAAGGGGATAAACATAGAGAGGACAAACAAGGACAGACAAAGGGATTAAGTCGATTACATCGATCCCAGTGCGTAACTGGTATTTAATTTATCGACCCCGAAAGGATGAAAGACAAAGTCGACCTCGGTGGAATTTGAACTCAGAACGTAGCAGCAGACGAAATACCGCTAAGCATTTCGCCCGGCGTGCTAACGTTTCTGTCAGCTCGCCGCCTTCAGAAACATAAAGTAATCGATACACCATAAACTCGTAATAATAATTTTCAGAAACTAAGACATTTTGGAATACTCCCGAAATTTATGGATTTCGCCATGGAAATTTCTCAACCATTTTCTTCTTCAAGCATCGCTCATCATCGTCAAAAGGTGAAGGAACTTTCCAATTTTAGTTTTGTTGTTCGTTTATCTTTTGAAACATACCAAATTAGTTGAAAAATTTGCTCAATCGAAACTGCATACAATAAAATGGGTAAATATATAACGACTTTTCTAATTTTACTAGAATAATAATAATAAAGACGGTCATTAATCAGTGTATTATATTTCATATTTGTATATTTGTTTACACACGGCCAGTTCATTGACCTATGACTTACACACATGAATAGACACTTTCAATAGTTTTAAGGTTGGTTTTCTTAAGTCTGACTAAATATTTTTGTTTGTTCGTTGTGCTTAGTGTCTGTGTGTCTATTTAGGTTTACTATCTAATATTCTATAACGGTATTGGCGCAGACGTAGCTGTGTGATAAGAAGTTTGCTTCGCAACGGCATAGTTCAGGGTTTAATCCCACTTCGTGACAGCGTGGGTATGTGTCTTCTACTATAGCTTCGGACCGACCAAAGCCTTGTGCATGAATCTGGACTACAATAGTGCCAACTATAAGCAAGCGTGAGCAGAAGGTAGTGTGACAATAGTAAAGATATGTTATGGCAAAAGTGCGGATAATTTTCGACTTCCTCTCATAAAAGCTATATAACATTAGAGCCAAACAGACTTCAACTTGAGGTAAATTGTAGAGAACTGAGAAACAAAAAGTTATAACTGAAACGTTTTTACATAACTGTTAAAGAGTAGCATAATAAAAGCCAGTTAATATCTCAGAATATATATATATATATATATATATATATATATATATATATATATATACATATATATATTCGTGTCTGTGACTGACCTCCCAGCGCTTGGAATAAGTCAAAATAAAAACGTTACAGAAAAAAGTTACAGAAAAGGACATGAATTGGAAAAGGTACTGGAATATTCGATTCAGTTATCAGTATTAAAAGTATCAAATATACAAGTAATGCCACGATGTTGTTAAGGTGTTTTTAGTCTGTACATATGCACTGTCAATAAACTTCTGACTGAAATTTTTTGCTTCATTGTCTTACTTCGCTTAAGAAATTGAATAAAAGTGTTGTTTTTTTCACTTATGTGTAATACCAGCATTATATAAATTCTGTATAAGTCATGTACTGTCAGTTAATTACTGGTTTAAAATATTCTTGTTTTGTTAATCTAATTGTTTGTAGTATTTGATTAAAATGAGACTAGTTTCTAGTGATTTTTTCCTTGCTAAAATTGTGACTTTTTCCGGACACCAAGGAAAATGGTTTCCTGAAATTTTGCATTGTTTACTTTTAAAGACTTTGAACAGCACGAAGAGAAAAATAGCGATTCTAAAGATGTTACTCTCATTTCATCTCTGTAAAATACGTTAGAACAACACACAATTTATTGTAATGAAGGGAAAGAAATGTTTGTTTCGTATTTTTCTTGGTATATATATTTTTATTATACTGTGTAATTTCTAGTGAAAGAATACTTCGTCTTTTCTTTATATTGTTTAAATTTATAAATGCGTAAACAAATGCCATCATTTATTTGTCAGGAAATGATATAAGTTAATGTTATTTGAGAACGTTAAAACAAATACTCTATGCTTGTTGAGACTAGATATCATCTCGGTTTCTAGACAATAAGGCAGCTAATTCTGTTAATTGTACTTTAAGAGGAGAGGATGGAGGAGATGCACGAAAGGAAGAGAGATAAGAACCAGGAATTGGTGGAGGACAGCCAACGCAAACAAAGGGTGAATTACGGGCTGTTGCCAGTAGAGATTGACATTCGATGGTTCGTAGATCGTATCCGAGTAAGGCTCATGAAAGCCTTGGGCATTACAAGAATGAGCAGAAGAGCCATGAAGTACAACGTGGAAGTAAATAGAAGAAGAAGAAGAAGAAGAAGAAGAAGAAGAAGAAGAAGAAGAAGAAGAAGAAGAAGAAGATGAAGAAGAAGAACCAGACAGTGGTTCTTATGGCTTCTGCTCTTGACTGAATGGGAATGTTAACATGTATATGTTCTGCCTTGGTATAAAACGATGGGCTACAGCAAATATTCTGCTCAGTATCACAGATTTACTTGTCGGTTGCTTGACCTTAAACAGCTGAGCATGTCCCTTAGTGGCTGACGATATGCGCATCTCTGATCATGAGCAGGAGCAGTGGTGGCGTATCATAGCCAGGTGTTGAGCAGAATTCTTAGAGGTGTAAATAATTCACCCTTGGAAGCATGGTTCTTTCATTCATTATCTTTAAATAACTCTTATTCGGGAACCTTTTGAGCAGGATGGGTTATTCCACCTGAAGAAAATTCTAACTAGGCTCCACCTGCAAAGTCATGCACTGCATGAGATCACCATGTTGTTTGACCATTTTTCGAAAGCATCCATACATGCTTCTACCCCTTCATTGTGGTCAATATTGGGATATAAGTAAGAAACATCCATGGTTATCAAAAAACAGTTCTCGACACGGCCTCGGCGCTTAAAAAAGTTGTTGATTTTAGACACAAAATCAAAAGTATCCTGAATATAGGAACTTGATCTTTTTGCGACAAGGAGTAGAAAGCCATCCAGCCATTCCGAAATTTTGGTCGTGCAACATTCATATCCGCTGCAAATTGGGCGCGTGGGGGGGGGGATCTTTTGAACTTTTTGTGTATTTTAGGGAGACCATAAAATACAGTTGTTCTTCTTTCTGACCGTAAAATCCTGGATTCGGCCTTATTGATGAAATTGTTTTCCTCCATTTCCAGAATTATTTTGTCAAGTTCCTCTCTGTAATTGGGGTCTGGATCGACAGGTAATTCTTCATATGAAGTTTTGTCATTTAAAACTTCTTCACAAGCCGAAATATACTCACTTTTGTCCATAATGACGATAGCGCCTCCCTTATCCGCCATCTTAATAACAATAGAATCGTTATTAGCTAGACGTCGGAGTGCGTAACGTTGAGAATTTGTGAGGTTATTCCAGGATTTCTTTCCACTTGTTTTAAGGCTTTCTCTAATGCCTGCCTGATAAGATTCATGAAATTCCAGTAGTGCTTGTGAACGTCCATCCCGAACTTTTCAATCTAATTATGCCAGATTCGATCATCACCATATTTATTTTCAGTAAGCATAGGGTTTTCTGATTACACGATACAAGTTTAAAAAAAAAAAATTCCTTCAGCTTGTGGCGGCGGACAAACTGAAATAGCCCTTGAGCTAATTCATTCTTGTCAAAATTCTTAGTGCTTGGACAGAAACTCAGTCCAAGCTCCAAGCATGAGACATCGTCGGGCGAAAGTTTTAGTTTAGATAAATTTATGACTGACTTATTCTCCAGTGTGATGGTTTTTCTCGGGCAAGTGGTTTACAGAGTCTTTCTCCCATTAGATTCCTGACTACTTTTTGGGCGTTGCTTGAAATCACTTAAAACACGGAACCTATTGGGTGATAAAATTTGTTCTGAATTTTCATGTGAGAAGTTATAATTTTTAGTTGTCTTTCTAGGGGTAATAGAAAGTGAGTGACTTCTGTAGTTTTTGCAGACATTTGAAACACCTTTACTTTCGGAAAAGGAACAATTTTATTGTTTTCGAGGCAAAATCTTAGACGTGCTCGCATTTTTCACTGATCAAATAAAAACTTCTCTGGAGCGTTTCCAATGACCAGTTCAAATGCATATGCCAGGGCAAAAAGCCACAATCATATGCGCCAACTTGGGGATTAATTATATGAACTTGTTGAATTGTAGGAATAATATTTGTTTGTGGTTAGTACAACATTGTTATTTGTTCTATTAGTTCCTGCGAAACTAGTAAGTTCAAACTGCCATGAATATAAACATCTCCGAAAAAATTGGTCGACAAAACAAGATGATTGTTTCTGGTGTGATGAATGAACAGCGTATGTTGTGAATTGTATGTTAGAGATTTTGTGTGAGAAAAAATGGTTGGTTGTATTGGAATTTCAACCCGGCGTCAATAAGTTTATCACATGATTTATACAGAAGGTGGGACATGAGGTTTCTCTCATGGTAGATAACAGTATTTCGTGTTCTAACACAACATCCACTTTTAAGTGGAAATAAACATTACCTTATATATATATATATATACATATAAATACACACACACAAACACATACAGACATATGAGCAAATTAAAAATCAAATCAAAAATATAAACAAAAGCAAAAGTCAGAAGAACATGAAC
Source organism: Octopus bimaculoides (assembly GCF_001194135.2). Lineage (NCBI taxonomy): Eukaryota > Metazoa > Mollusca > Cephalopoda > Octopoda > Octopodidae > Octopus > Octopus bimaculoides. Next base: position 12,138,849 of record NC_068987.1, on the reverse strand, counting down.
AGTGAATGTATTTTATATACATATTGTATGTGTGTGTATGTGTTTGCGTGTATGTGTGTGCGCGTGCGTGTGTATATATGTATGTATGCAACACAACTGCTGTATGAGCGTGTACATTTGTATATATGTATGTTATATATATATATATATATATATATATATATATATATATATATATATATATATATATATATACATACATACATACATACACACACACACACACACACACATATATGCATAGACACTCAAATGCATGCTTATATCGGTGTAAGTGTATATGTGGGTGATTGTAGGTGCGTGTGTCCCTGTTAGACATATAATAATGGATATACGTGTACTTATGTTGGTCTGATAGTGTGTCTCTCCGATGTGTCCATGTGCTCTTGTTTGTATAGAATAGCCAATTAAAACCGTTCCAAATTGCAATACAAATCCAAGACTGGCTTTATTAATCTAGATTCATCAGTTCTTCCTCTCATATACCTTGCAAGGCTACTAATTAAGGCTCTTGGGACTAACTGGAGTCAACCTGTCTCTCCAGAACTTGAGCTACGCGAGAACGAGATGGTGGTGGTGGTGGTTGTGGTGGTGGTGGTGGTGGTGGTTGTGTTGGTGGTAGGGAATTAACATTAAAGATCGATAATTGACACAGATAGTTTTTGATTTTGTTATCTCCGCATTCTTTCTCTCTCATTCTTTTTTTTTCTCTCTCTAATTCTCTTTTTTTCTCTCTCTCTCATTCTATTTCTCTCTCTCTCTCTCTCTCTCTCTCTCAATATCTATCTCTATTCCTGTTCTTCCATTTACATGACATACACTCAAAATACAGTCCCGCATGTATATATGTGTGTGCTTGTGTGTGTATGTGTGTGTCTGTGTGTGTGTGTGTGTGTATGGAGAGAGAGAGAGAGAGAGAGAGAGAAACAAAGAGACATGTAT
>NC_068987.1:12136762-12137431 GCF_001194135.2 Octopus bimaculoides | reverse complement strand
GTGCGTGCGTTGCTTGGCGAAAGCCAAGGAAGGAAAGGATTATTGCCCGGAAGCATGTGACCATGCCGGTAGAGAGAGTGGTAGAGGGAGAAACAAAGGGAGGAAGTAGAAGAATAGGTGAGCAACAGGGGAAAAGAGAAAGAGAGGAAATACGAGGGGGAAAAAGAGGTACGTAGTAGTAACAGAGGAAGAACGAGAGGGGTAAAGCGATATATATAGTTATATAGATAGGGTGATAAATTGAATATTAATTCAATTTAAAACCAAGTGGCCTAGCATATAAAAAATCTGAAAATTCAGAAAAAATTGTACTACACGTGTATAAGGGATGTCCACCTTATACACCCCTACAACCGCGAGTCTGCTACCCCAACCACTGGGTCATTGCGCCTCATATATACATTTACTACTATTATGAGAGGAAGACCTGCATATTTGTAATCAAATTTACTCTATCGATGTGTATATAGCACGAAAATATGCTATGATTGATCGATACTATATAATCATCTTTAAACTTTATTTTCTCACTATCTACAAGTATGTATACCTTTCCTAAATTGCAGATCTTAAAATGCATTACATTGTCGATTGCGGGTTTTGAAGTTATAATTTATTAGTTTATGATTTATATATATATATATATATATATATATATATATATATATA
>NC_068987.1:12133383-12136285 GCF_001194135.2 Octopus bimaculoides | reverse complement strand
ATATATATATATATATATATATATATAATTAAAATTTAGTTGACTGGAGCCGCTTGAAACGGCTGTAATGCACTGATACCTGAACATCGTTGATACTTATTTGCTTTATATACACATACATGTGTGTCTGTGTGTGCGCGCATTATGTGTGTATGTTTGTATATCCTGCAGGTATGATAGGCATACTACCTTTGGACCTAAGCAGCCCTTCAAACATCTCTATCCACTTTACAAACTTAATTCTTTTCAGCGAGACATTTACTATCCAAAAGAGTGCGTAGATACACACATTGATGTATACATTCATAAATGCATGTATACACACACGTATTCATTCGATGTTCTTGGGACATGCGATATCCACGTGAATTGGAGTTATCCTTGCATATGTATTCCGATAAAATGAATCGATACGCATAAGTCATGACAGTAAAATATGATTTGATGATGTACCCTACAAACATCTGTAATGTTAATTTCTAGATGTTGTTAAGTGCAATTTTGATTGAATGAATCTGTGTTTAGTATTGTCTATCTAATGAATTAATTAGTTCATGAATTCCAGTTAATTCTAAGATTCTTATAGAAGTAAATACATTTAAGGGAATATTTGTAGCTCTTGATAAAATTATAGTAGTTTATCTTATAACATTAACTGCATGGGGGGTTACGTTCTGGGACTTAGAATAAGACACATTTGAAGTGAAATGTACTAATGTAATTTAAGTCACAAAAATATACGTTTACATCCGAAAGCATCTCTTTTCTCCTCTCCTCTCTCTCTTACGCACTCTATACATACACGCATAAATACACACACAAACATTTATGTAAATATATACATAAATATAAATAAGAAATGGAAACCAAAAGAATAAATAATCAATGAAATAATTTAATCATTAAATGATAAATTCAATTCAATTTATTTATTTTATACCTAGCTAAATTGTTATATACATAAATATATAGGCGCAGGAATGGCTGTGTGGTAAGTAGCCTGCTTACCAACCATGCGGTTCCGGGTTCACTCCCACTGCGTGGCACCTTGAGCAAATATCTTCTGTTATAGCCTCGGGCCGCCCAATGCCTTGTTAGTGGATTTGGTAGACGGAAAGTGAAAGAGGCCCGTCGTATACATGTGTGTGTGTGTGTGTGTTTGTCCCTCCCACCATCGCTTGAAACCGATGTTGGCGAGTTTACATCCCCGTAACTTAGCGTTTCGGAAAATAGAGAACCATAGAAAAAGTACTAGACTTACAAAGAATAACACCTGGGGTCGATTTGTTCGACTAACGGCGGTGCTCCAGCATGGCTCTAGTCAAATGACTGAAAGAAATAAAAGAATAAAAGAATATATATATATATATATATATATGTATATATATACGTATGTATACAGACAGTTGCACATTCTCATAGTCTCCCTCTCTCTCTTTCTCTCTCTCTCTCTCTCTCTCTCTCTCTATATATATATATATGTATATATATGTATATATATATATTTTATCCTGTGGCATATGTGAGTGTTGTTATTATGAATTAATCAAAGCGTACAGGGAAATGGGGAATATAATTAACTAATTAAATCATTAATTTATATGAATATTATGTTTGCTATATTTAAGTTTTCCCTGGACAATGTCCAGTTAGTTAACAGAATTGAAGCACGCCGAGTACAGAAATAATAAGGGTAACTTCAAGGTTAATACTTTACGTAGATTACAATACTGATTTATGACATTCGCACAAATGTCGAAATATTTCGGTGAGAGTCAGTTGAGGAATCGACTGATGGGGATTCTTTTCATAGAGTCTGAAAGAACGAATCAACAAGGGGATCATTACGCGGTCGTTCAGTCTGCTAAAGATAGTAGTTAACTGTATCTCAAAGTAGGCCGTATGGTTTTCAAATCTGGAAGTACATATTAAGATAATGTAGTTATAACTACGCCTGAAAAGAACTTGGGGTTTACGACTGACGTGGGGGATGAACATTATCAATTATGAAAAAATGAAAGTGAAAGTCGATTCTTGTAGGCTTTGAACTCAGAACATAAAGAGCTGCAATTAAATACCAAAATGCAAATACGATTGTGACTTATTCATTTCTGTTATCAATCAACTTTCTAAAAACCAATACTCAGAAAAATGAAAAGAATGAAAGCAACAGTTTCACAAAGGTTTCATAATGTCATTGAGCTCTACAGCCGTTTCAACAGAGTAAAAACATCATCATTTATCTAATTATGTAATTAATATATATGATTAAGTAATTTCAAGTTGATGGGTTTTCCATTTCCTCAGGAGACTAAGTTGTAGTTTAGCAAGAATTCAGCACCGTCTGAGTAATTCTGCGAATAAAGGCATTCCAGTTATAATTATTTCGTTTTTCTTGTTAATCTAGCATCATATTTTTTTAATATACCCTTTTTTTTAATACACTTGGGTGTAATTTAGAAGAGATTTGGGTGCTATTTTAGGCGGCTGATTTGCAAAAAAGATAAAGTAGTTTTCAACATGTAGAGAAATGTTTTTTTAAACTCAGCTCTTAATCGAAACCAAATTTTTATATCTAAAATTAATAATTTTCACAACCAACAGAGTCGATAGCCCTTTCTATTTATCTATTTTATTGATCTAAGCAGTATTTTGGATAAACAGATGTCGGAATTCTTTCTGAGAAAAAAAAAAATGCGGAAGAGACTAGTCAACAAAGAACCCATACATGGTTCTTCATACTGTTCAATAAAAGAGAGAAAAAAAAAAACAAAAAAAATCTAGAGAAATTATTTTTGCAAACGTGCCTCGATATAAAACATATTTCATCAAGCTGTTAAATCAAGATGCAGAAATAATATCTTTCTGTTTTTTATACCAGTATTCTAAAGTCATATATATA
>NC_068987.1:12129122-12130985 GCF_001194135.2 Octopus bimaculoides | reverse complement strand
TATATATATATATATATATATATATATATATATATGTATGTATGTATGCAACAACATATTGACAGTAGTTAATTGTGGAACACGATTGCCACTACATAAACCTGATGACTGCGTAAAGCATAAAAGTACTAGTTTATTTCAATGCTGTAAAGTTGTACAATTGTAAAAATTGCAAATAATAAAACGTGAAAATCAGACTAAGTTGGAATTTCATTGATTCTTCCGATCAGCCGCAGGGATTCAGATTCAGAAGATCAACTATGATGTTAAAGACGTTGATAATAAAGCTCTTACAGTTGTTAGCAGTGCTTCTGATATTAGTTTCCCTTTACTTGCACAGACACACACATATACGTACATATCTATCAATCAATCTATCTATCTATCTATCTATCTATCTATCTATCTATCTATCTATCTATCTATCTATCTATCTATCTATCTAGCAATGTGTCTGTCTGACCGTCTGTCTAACCGTCTCTCTGCCTATCTATCTGTTTGTCTGTCTGTCTATCTGTCTATACACATATACACATATACAAACATTTATGCGTTTATGCATACGTTTTCAGCAGATTTTATAGTTTATTCAGCTGCATGTTGGGATTCCACAAACAGTCATAAGTAGTAAAATATTAGTGGAATATGTATAACGAATAGTAATACTGGTAAAGATGAAGAAGAAATATGTCTCCGAACAGCGGTATAATACTATCTATTTTATGGATTATTGAAGAAAGCACAATTTATTTAGTACCGGAAGAACATAAGCTTGCTAAAGCAACAATGTATATTCAAGAGGAAAGTTCAGTCATGATATCTGACATAGCAAACTGACACGTAATGCAGTTTATCTTTGGTTCTAATTCTTTATTATTTTGTACTCTCGCAAAAAAAGAGAGAGAATCGGTCGATACTTGTGATTTGCTACACGCAAGAATTTCCGTCTTGTTTGATTTGTTGCATCTAAACGATTAGATTTTTACTGTTAAAGGGTTGTCAGAATTGTAGAGTTGTTACTCTGGTTTAGTTAATAGAGCATTTTAAAAACATCGTCACGGAGCCCCTGTCTGGCTGTTTCACAAGTAGACAAGTTTATTTCAACAGGTATTGTTAGCAACTTCAAAGACTGCTATGCTTCATACCTTAGTTCAAACCAATCAGCGTTTACTTTTCGTTTGATTTCACCCTACTCTTAGAAGTTTGAATGTAAACACATGTAAATTTTATATTTATTTATACAAGCTACGTAAGCCATGCTGCTTTTTCAACTAATTTTATTCAAAGCGTTGATTAAGCTAAATAATGTCAACGAAGAAGGTTCGATTACTTTTACATAATCAATAAACGAATCTATTTTCTTTATATTAATACCCTTTACAGTATTCGTTTCAATTTCGAGCTTCAGCGTTTATGACTATTAGATCAAATATGGGAGGACATAGTCTTAAATATTTTCAGTGTAACCTATAATGGAGGAGAATTTAATCGCGTTGTATATGTTTACTTTATATCACAATTTGAGAACGATAGCTTCGTTGATTACAAAACTTTCAACAGGACTGTCACTGATTTCAATGGTTAACGCATACAGTTATGTGTGTGTGTGTTAATATATTTTTTTTTTTTCAATTATGATAAAATTAATTTTACATTAATCTGATGGGTTGCTTTATACTTGTGTAGAGTACAAATTTATTATTCTTAAACAAAAAATGCTGTTAACTGTGACTTGGACGTTTTGGCCAGCTAACCCATCGCCAGACGAAGGCTTAGCCAGGCGAAACTTTGAAGTCACTGTCAGCAACATTCTTCTGTAAGAATTATATATATATGTATATATATATATATATATATATATAT
>NC_068987.1:12122427-12128935 GCF_001194135.2 Octopus bimaculoides | reverse complement strand
TCTTAGGCGCAGGAGTAAGTAGCTTGTGGTAAGTAGCTTGGTTACCAACGACATGGTTCCGGGTTCATTCTCAGTGGCACCTTGGGCAAGTGTCTTCTACTATAGCCTCGGGCCGACCAAAGCCTTGTGAGTGGATTTGGTAGACAGAAACTGAAAGAAACCCGTCGTATATATGTATATGTGTATATGTATGTGTATATGTTTGTGTGTCATCGTTTGTCTCCCCCAGCATCGCTTGATAACCGATGGTGGTGTGTTTACGTCTCCGTAACTTAGCGGATCCGCAGATTCGAACAGTATCAAGTGTAACTGCCCAAAACTGTAATGACCATCTGGGAACTTGACTGATGAAAGAAGGCCACGAATGACTCATCCTTGATTTTTCCTGTCCCATTATTGGTTGTTTTTCCTGTTTTGTATCGTCTATCTGCCCGGATGTTTTATTGTCCTCTATTACGTTTTTGTTCCATTATATATATATAATGGTAAAGCGAACGACTGGAGGCCCCGGGGACGTTGACGGCCTCGATCTACTCTCGAACTCGGAACGGGCGAAACGGGCCGCTACTCCTCTCCCGAACGGAGGCGGCCGTTTACGAATCGTTGGGAATAATGATATATCGACCGACACCCTTTCGGGGATCTAATGGGCGAAGCGTTCGGTAAAAATGTGTTTATTATGGTAGTTTAACTTTCGAGTCCCTCTTAGCGTGAGGGTTTCATGTATAGTAATGCCCTTATATAAATAAATATATTTACAGGGAATAAATGATGGATTTTTCCCTTAGGTTTTTTCACGCTAATTACTTGATAAATTCTTATAAAGACTTTATCCTATTCTTGAATTATATATATATATATTATATATATATATATATATATGTGTGTGTGTGTGTGTGTGTGTGTGTGTGTGTGTGTGTGTGTGTGTGTGTGTGTGTGTGTGTGTGTGTGTACATACACACAATCAAACATTATTAACAAATGCATCATCATTCAATAAAAATAATCTCGTTTTCCTTGTCGGAGGATATTGTCCAATTTACAGAGTTCCACATGCAATAACTAAATAAACGCTTCTCCATCGAATACAATTAATTACATCAGTCTGACAGTTAATAATGAAGCATATTTTTTGTATTTTTCAGATTAATATGTGGATTTTCAATTATATTTTGTCTGATATCAAGCTAATCAAATCAATGACTTCGTATAACTGAAAACTTAGTTGTTATTCGGATCCACGAAGTCGCACGTAAATAGCATCATAAAACGATCTTCTAGATGGGTGACTGAATTAATGAAGCTGTTATTTCGGGGAGAAATTAAAAAAGTATTTTAAACAATTTAATCAATTGCTCGTTAAATATTGGTTTCTAAAAATGGCACAAAGCTACTATTTAGGGAAACTTTTTCTTAAGCCCTAAGACTTATATGTGAGTGACATCACAACATACACGTGGAACAGGAGACCGGTCTGTTGCACGATTCAAGGCCAGTTGTTTCGACAGGAGAATTGACAAGTCGATTACATCGATCCCAGTACTGGACTCGTACTTTATTTTGTCAACCCCGAAGTTATGAAAGGCAAAAATAGTCTTTGGCGGAATTTGAAATCAGAACGTAACAGCAGACGAAATACCGCTAAGCACTTCGCCCGGCGTGCTAATGTTTCTGCCACTTCGCCGCTTCCCTTTTTCCAATTAAATGATAACTTCTTATATATCTGAGTCGATTCAATCGACTTCATCACTTCTCAAATTACTCTCCAGAATTCTGTGTCTCTGAAAGAAATTCCTATATAAATTCGTTATTTTTACGAAAAGATATCCGATATTGTAAAGCTTCTGGTAAAAAAAAAATTCTTTTAAGGCAATCGGTAATTATTAAACAGCTGAAAGAAAATAAACTGAAAAATGCTTGTTATTTCCCTATATTTCATTTTCAGCAAACAATTAATAAGTAGATATATTACTTCAAATTATTTACCAACAAACTGTCATAGAAATACATGAAAGATAAAAAGGGGTTTTGCATTTTCTTAATATTTTTCAAATGTTTTTGAGGAATCATCTCCAATATATGACGAATATTATTTCTTAAACATTGGAGGAATTTATAGATATCGCGTTAATCTTTTCCTAGCGATGATACAATTTGCTCTTTTTTTCTGTACATAAGGATTTCTTAATTGGTCAAGTCGAAATATATTGATTACTATGCATGTTCAATTATCGGACCCCAACTTACGTTATAAACTAATTCCAACCTCCGACCCTTTGTTTTTGTTTGAGTTAGCCAATAACTTTCATTTGCTTTTCGTCTTCAGCCCTGCATCATCGTCCGGAGGCTGGCAATGTTCATACCTCCAAATGGAACCAGACAGAAGGACTGACTCAAAGTACTATGGTGTGGTTCGGCAGAAATAAATGATCTAATGATTACTAGAAATACATTACAATGAGAAAATTTGATATAAACAGACATTAACTCTTCAGTTCAAATTAGATGTACGCGGTTTGTCGTATGCTGCAAAGCAATTTTTCTACACTACAGTTCACTTTCTTAGAATAGGTACAGGATTTTCTGGGAAAGGTGAACAAAGATGAAATTTCATTGAAGGATATCGAAGAACTGAGAAACTAAATCGTACATATTTCAAATAATATTACCTACATATTGTAAATGCCTGGATAACTATAACGTAAAACCTATGGTCTAAGTCTGAAAACCTCATTAATATCTGTTGTTCAAAGTTTCTTGACTGCAAATCCTACTACATTATTATGATTTATTGTTCCCCCTCCCTCCACTAGTGCTTTGCTCAAGAACACTAACGAACCGAACGGCACGAGAATCGAAAACACGATTGTGCAATGGGAGTACTATACAGCATCATAACCGCTAGGACACGGGTCTTCATACATACACATAGCCCCCTCCCTTATACACACACACAGAGTCACACACTTAGAGATTTCGTCACCATTTCGCAAGGAAACTAAAATATCGTATTCGAGGACGAACTGCGTACATCGAAATAGGAAGTTAATACTTATGAGTAAATTGCAATTAGGAACAACAGGAGATAATATCTGGAAGCTTTATGTCTGTTTCATGTCCTTTAGTTACCGAGAAATATAGCTATTTGCAGATCTAATTTAAGTGTCGTGGTAGTGAGTAATATGGCGATATTGAGGAATTTAATGACAAACTGCACAATAAAAAAAGCATTTATGTTTATTACATAATCATAAGTTTGAAGAAAATTCTAGTTCCTGCTCATTTCATCTTTGAACTTTCAGCTGATTCATATGTATGTATGTATGTATGTATGTATGTATGTATGTATGTATGTATGTATGTATGTATGGACGGATGGATGGATGGATGTTTATGTATGTATGTATGTATGAATATATATATATATATATATATATATATATATATATATATATATATATATGTACGTATATAGATGTATATATATATGTAAGTATATATATATGAATATATATGTATGTATATATATGTATATATATGTATACACATATGTATATATATGTATATATATATATGCATATATACATACACATGTTATATGTTCATACATATCACGTTCATAGGGCTTACACGCACACACATACACACAGACACGCACACAAATATGTGTACGTGTGTGTGTGTATCTATACTAAACATTTATTGGTGTTTACGCTACCCTCTCAAAAGAAAGGATAAGTGTTAATAAAAGGGAGTCAATACTTCCTATGATATATCAGTCTATTGCTGGTAGAACTGATCTCAAACCAGTTATACTGGGGAGCTGTACCGTCTTTCAAGAAATTTTGCAGCTTGATAGTCTTGACTCTCGATAATAATGCTTTCAGCGCCATCCTATCGTAAAGCTTGAATCAGGATACATTATTGGCTCAGCTGTATATTCCACACTTTCCTAATAATGGTCATAACCAGAGATGAAATTCAGGCTCATTAGAGTGAGTGGTTAAAGTAGTGTTTGAAAGTTTGAAGTAGATGTTTGTGACGACATTGTTTTACGAATGGAACCAAGGTTAAGTCTGTATTAGATCATGAAAGAAAAACAAGTAAAAGGGAAAACGAGAGGGAGAAGTTTTAAGAAACATTTATTTAACGCTTGAGAGGATGAAAATTGTCTTGATGTTTCGGATGCTTGTCCATCATCAGAAACAGGGCAAGAATGAGTGATGAAAATAGAGGGAAAGGTGGTGAGAAAGAAAGAATAGAAAGAAAACAAGGTTGAGTGATCAGGAGGGAATGGAGTTCTATGGAAAAAAGTTAGAAAGAGAGGAGGGGTGGGCTGATATGTGCATGCATGTATAAGAGGGTATCTATGTATAGAGATGAGCATAGGGGAAGTGTGTGCGCTGTATGATGAAGGTGGTGGTTTCTTAGGACATGTGGAAGCGTGTGCGGGATAATGGAGATATAGAAAGATAGTCAACTTAACAGATTCTTTTTTCACTATAACATACTATCATTTCCTTTTCGTTTCTTGCTCTTTCTGCCTGCCTCTCCCTTCCACTCCCTTTCTTGGACATAGCTATTGTTTTGACTGTTTCCAACATGTCTTTCGTCCTTTCTTCCCGTGAGCTACGCACTGGCAACATGCCTTGCATGTTCCCTCTATCCGTCGGGTTATATTTTGACAAAATTCTATTTCTATTTCCCCCACCTCCACCCCACGCTATCATCCTTTCTATATATTTCTATTCAAAGTCGGACATATTTATTATTTAGACGTATAGGCAAGATAAAACTTCTGGTGAGAAGAACAGTACATGTATTTTCGCGCTACTTACGTTAGTTAAAAAACACCCGAGCAGTGTTTTCTGCTTAATCAACACAGTTTGAACAAGATCTATTGAATACATTTAGAAAATGTTCAATGTATTAAATAAGGATTTCTAGCATAAAAACAATGTCATACATTTGGGAGTAGGCTGAAGTCGATTGAATACTTGACTGGTACGGAAAATTGAAAACCACGGAAAATTGAAAAGCAAATTCCCTCACGACGGGATTTGAACGCAGAACGTAAAATATCGCAACTGAATACTGTAAAATTTTGTACAAACCACCAGCAATTTTGCCAATCCACGGTCCTCGCTGTGATATGTTATTAATAATAGTAAAAACCTATTTAAAGGAGTCTGTTTTAAATCACTGAACCCAATTAATTTTTTTTCAATATTTAGATTTTAAGCAAGACGGCGAGCTAGCAGAATCGTTAGCACGCCGGGCGAAATGCTTAGCGTATTTCGTCTGGCGTTACGTTCTGAGTTCAAATTCCGCCGAGGTCGACTTTGCCTTTCATCCTTTCGGGGTCGATTAAATAAGTACTAGTTAGGCACTGGAGTCGATGTAATCAACTGAAATTCTTTGTCTGTCTTTGTTTGTCCCCTCTATGTTTAGCCCCCTGTGAGTAATAAAGAAATAAATATTTAGATAGCGAACTCAACATAATCCTATTTCTGTTTTCAAATTTCTATATTATTTCAGTAGGATAGTTTAAGATCTGATCAGGTGTTTATACTTGAAGAATGAATTGATACTGTAACAAAGAAACCTATTTAAAAGATACTTCGTTTCGTTCAGTAATAGAAAAATGTGAATTTTCCGCTCAAAGTATCAATCTCAAATACCTCTCGGTTTTGTCATTGGTGTTATCGGCAAGAAAAGAGAGCTTTATATTATTTTACATGCTAAGAATTATTAGGAATGAAACTTATGCTATCGCAAAATGCTAAATTACAAGTGGAAACGTTAAATATATTTTAACTTCTTTGGAATAGTAATTTTTAAGAATAATGCTTCATTTAAACGTACATTTTGATTTTGAAAGAATATGAAATCGTAAGAGAATTAAATTAAATCCATCATTAAATGCTAATTTAGAGTAGGAAAAATTAAATACATTTTAAATAAATGAATGTACAAATGTTTGTTTTTTTCTGATAATCTACCAAATGGTATATTCATATGTAATTCATAATATTTATATTAGTTTCATAAACCAGATGTTCCTCTATATAGACGTTCATTGGCATTGAATATTCATTAAGATTGTTCATGATGAATGATATTATATATTCATATATTTATTTGTCATTAGTGATAATAATAAAAGCAGAATAAGCTTCATCAAAGTATAAGCGATATCAATTTTATATCGAAAATATAAAAGGAGACAACTTATAAGAAACAAAATAACGCAAACACACTCATCCAGCAGGTGTTTGGGAATAATACAAGCTTGTTACGTATTTTTCAGTCAATCTATCAAGCAAATTACTTTGTCTGATTATTTAGAGTTATGATTAACGACAACTTTAAAACCAGCTAGAGTGTGTTAAATACATCTTTCAATAAAACAATATTGATGTAGTTACACAATCAGCTTAAAACCGGTTGGGAGATAGCAGATTACACAACAGAAACCAATGACGGCTGTTTCTTTCGGGTATTGCTA
>NC_068987.1:12119216-12122417 GCF_001194135.2 Octopus bimaculoides | reverse complement strand
TATATATATATATATATATATATATATTGTACTGGATTTTCTTCAACTATGGTTTTCAAAAGCTCTGCATTAACAGGACTTGGTCGTCCAGAAAGACGAAAATCTGCGAGAGAAAAGTTTCCCGAGTGAAACTGATCAAATCACGATTGCTATTTCAGGACGCTTAAGCCTCATTTTCATAGACAGAACGAATATTTCTGACCGCTTCAATCACTCAAGATCCCCATTTTGAATACATACTGCTGGTAGTATCTGATACGGGATAAAATTGAAGCGAATTTAACCACTGTGGTATAAAGTAATCTATTAAGAAAGAAAACAAAATTAGGATGTAAAACTTAATGCTTATTTTACTCAATATTGCAGGAAGAACATTTGACCAGTCCCTACTGATGAGCCTACGAGAGATAAGCGAAACTAGTCTTGTCTAGTGATCCTAGAGACGTTTATGGTGCGGTTATATCCCATGTCAGTGAATATAGATTGCGCGCTTCTTACAGCATTAAGAGTTTGTTTTTAATTCTTATTTCTTGCTATATAGGTGCTTCGGTATTCAGCATGTATTCAAAAGGGGGATCTTGAGTGATTGAAGCGGTCAGAAATATTCGTTCTGTCTATGAAAATGAATTTAAGCGTCCTGAAATAGCAATCGTGATTTGACCAGTTTCACACGGGAAACTTTTCTCTCGGAGATTTTCCTCTTTCTGGACGACCAAGTCCTGTTAATGCAGAGCTTTTGAAAACCGTAGTTGAGGAAAATTCAATACAATCTGCACGAGAGTTAGCAAAACAGTTTAATTCAAGTCACACTTCAATCCAAGTCACACTTGTAAAACACTTTCATGAACAAGAAAAAATGTCAAATTTGGTCAGTGGTCCCTCATCACCTGCTTGCTTCTCCTGCTAGTCATTGGAAAGTAAACTTGCTACCGAACTTTTCTTCAGTAGAATTATCACAGGTGATGAAATGTGGGTTCTCTGTAATCATATCGAACAAAAACGACAATGGTTAGCAACCAATGAAAAAGGAGAATTTTGCTCAAAATGTTATGCTCTGCATTTGGTGGGATACAAAACGTGTCGTCTGCCATGAAGTGTTAAATTAAACCAACTGTTTAATTTAAACCAACTGTAAATTAAACCAACTGTTTAAGGGAGAAGTGGTGTCGCCAGTTGGAAGCATAACTAAAATATTTGCAAAGAAAACACCCATCAAAGGTCAGTCTTAAAGGGGTGTTGCTCCTACATGATAATGCAAGAACACATATTGATCAAGTCACCCAGGAAAAGATTATGGTACTAAATATGGAAGTTTTACCTCATTCCTCTAACTATATACTTATATATGAGCAAAGAACAACCAAATGGTTCAATAATGGATAGGAATAGAAAGTGAATGCTAACATGAATTACGAAACAAAAAGGATCACATCTATTATATCATATGCCCACAATGCAACGAAAATTACATTGGAGAAACAGGAACAAAATTAACCTGCAGTGTGAACGTGCAGAAATAGCAAATTAGAGATTCATCACTTAGAAATGTTCCATGTAATAAACATCTAAACATTTGTGCAAATAGAAAATCCAAAATATTCCCTTTTCACAAAATAAGACAAAAATGATCAATTACAAAAGGCAAAAGAAGAATACTTCGTAATAATTTAAAATCAGAAACTATAAGGAAAACGGTGAACACCTTTACTAAAAGCAACTTTTTTCTATATTAAAAAGAGAAACGCGTGTGACTGAAAAGTTGAAAAACGAAAACCCTTATGTACAAAATACATTCTGTTTTCTAACTAATTCTTTTGAATAGTTAATAACTTTTTCAAAAAGAATTTTTCTTTCTTTCCTTCTTTCTTTTTCTTTCTTTCTTTCTTCGTGTGGTAAGTAGCTAGCTTACCAACCACATGGTCCCGGGTTCAGTCCCACTGCGCGGCATCTTGGGCAAGTGTCTTCTACTATAGCCTCGGGCCGACCAAAGTCTTGTGAGTGGATTTGGTAGACGGAAACTGAAAGAAGCCCGTCGTATATATGTATATATATATATGTATGTGTGTGTGTATGTTTGTATGTGTGTGTTTGTCCCCCCAACATCGCTTGACAACCGATGCTGGTGTGTTTATGTCCCCGTAACCTAGCGGTTCGGTAAAATAGATCGATAGAATAAGTACTAGGCTTCTAAAGAATAAGTCCTGGGGTCGATTTGCTCGACTAAAAGGCGGTGCTCCAGCATGACCACAGTCAAAAGACTGAAACAAGTAAAAGAGTAAAAGAGTATATATGGCTTAGTGGTTAGGGGTATTCGGCTCACGATTATAAGGTCGTGAGTTCAATTCCCGGCGACGCGTTGTGTTCTTCAGTAAGATACTTTATTTCTCTTTGCTCAGCTGGCGAAAATGAGTAGTGCCTGTACTTCAAAGGGCCACATCCTGTATTACGCTGAATCTCTCTAAGACCTACAGAACTACATTAAGGGTACACATGTCCGTGGAGTGCTGAGCCACTTGCACGTTAATTTCGCAAGCAGGCTGTTCTGTTGATCAGATAAACTGGAGCTCTCTTCGTCGTGACCGACGGAGCGCCAGTTTTTAAGTATATAAATAGATCGATACACACACACATACATATACGTGTGTGTGCGTGTGTACGCGCGCGCTTATGTGTATCAATGTATGTCTTGTAAGTCTGAAGAGTCATAAAGCGGTCAAGCATTAACTGAAGAATCGTTCAATATATTTATACACACGTACAATTATGGAAACTGTTTCTCATCACACACATATGATTTTTATACCCTACTTAAATATAGTGCCCGATCCTTCAGTTGATATTTAACCATTGTATGTATTATTGCTCATAAAATACACACAGACTCATATTTACAGTCTTTCTTTTCTTTCTTTCTTTCTTTCTTTCTTTCTTTCTTTCTTTCTTTCTCTCTGTCTCTGTCTCTGTCTCTGTCTCTGTCTCTCTCTCTCTCTCTCTCTGTCACACACACAGATACGAAGCTGTGCCCAACAATATTTATATTCAATGGGGTCTATTCTCACCATTAGCAATTTCCTAAAAAGGCTATTTTCACTCCTTTGCTTCTTATAGGTTGGTGTCTGTCTGGTTTTAATTCTGTTGTGTAGAAACGTCCAAATATAGCTTTAATATATATATATATATATATATATATATATATATATA
>NC_068987.1:12116900-12119013 GCF_001194135.2 Octopus bimaculoides | reverse complement strand
ATATATATATATATATATATAAATGAAAGACTATATAGTTTGCTTGAAGCATTGTATATTGAATATAATGTTGAAAGATGTAAAAGACCAAACAGTGCAAATAGATTTTAAGATGAGGTAACGTAAAACTAAAAGTAAGTTACCTGGTAATCTTTGGTCTTATGTGTATCCAATATTTCGGGATATACAAGTCCCTTCTTCAGGGTTAAAAAGGAACTGTCCTTGGTTAGATGTTTCTTGTCGGAGATAAAATAATTTTATGATTATATTTGAATTTTATACAAATATAATCATAAAATTAACTTTGATATTAAATTATAACAAAGAAACACATAAACCTATGTACATCTGTATCGGTATTAATAGTAAACCTGCAATAACTAAATTAAATACTAAATAGCGACCAATGTCTAAGTCCATAGAAATAATAATCTTACCAGTCTTCCATAGTAGTAACTATAGGAAAGATGTGAAATCTTTATATATATGTAATTCCCTCCAATATATTTATATATGTATAGTTACTATATCAGGTCATAATAAGTTATAATCATGTCAGGGTCGCTCTTGCGCTACTAGTAACATGTAACCTTGTAACCTATTACAACCTATTACATGGTCGAGGCGTCGATGACTAAACTGGCAACCCCACCAATCTTGCTTGGTGGGAAAGAAGAATTTTGGACACTTTGCAGGATGTAAAACAAGACACGTCAAAGCTTCAAAAGCACCTCATGGTTCCAGTAGCATTTACAGAATTTCAAATATTTTAAAGGGGAAAACCATCCTACACGTCTGTGCTATTTTCTCTATAGGATATGTATATGTTCCAGGTACGGTATGATAGCCTAACACTCACATATTCTTCTCTTGAAAAATATTGTCATTCTGACGAGTGGAGTGGAACATTCTAAAGAAAAGCAGTGTAAAATTTTACTTCCATCTGCTTGAAATTTTATAAGCTCTGAATCAGGTACTGAGAACAATTTAATCGACTACACCGATTCCTTATGCAAATATGGGATTTTGCCAATGTTAGAACTTAATTTTACCATAGTATCGATTTTTACAACCGTGAGCTCTACCACCTCGTTATTAGTACGTACCGTTTCGCTAAAGTCGACAGTGTTATTACCAATAAACTCAACGAATTCTTCCAGACCGTTGCGTTCAATTCGGTTGCTTTACAGCTTGAAAGATTCTGAAAATAGAAGGTTTTCGGATGAAGTGTTTAGCGCGATTTAATACTATGTGAGATACATAAGGAACAGTGAGAGGCGGTGGATTCAGCCAAAGTTGTAAAGTAGTGGTGCACAGCTTGCAGACTCAAAAGAGTAGGGAATAATTATAGAATCGCCAGAACCAGATGGGGGATACAACTAAGTATATTTGGACGTTAACTGCTTATTAGTTTATGACTGTCGATCTTTTCGTACACTACTTTCTTATACATATGGGACTGTTCGTTAATATTTATTTGCTATAAGGCGGTGAACCAGAAGAATCGTTAGCACGCTGAGCAAAATGCCAACCGGCATTTCGTCCGTCTTTACATTCCCAGTTCAAATTCTGTCGAGGCCGACTTTACCTTTCATCCTTTCGAGAACAATAAAATAAGGACCAATTGAGCATTAGGGTCGATGTCATCGACTTACACCCTTCTCTGAAATTGCGGGCCTTGCGCCAAAATTTGAAACCACTGGTTATTTATTATAGTTACGGCGTAATTGAGCAACAAATTAGAATTTGTTTATATTTCATGAATAAATATTGATATCAAATTTTGGCACAAGGCCAGCAAGTGCTGGGGAAAGGATGAGCGATTACCTCGATCCCCAGTGTTTAACTGGTACGTTTTTATAAAAGCATTTATGGATTATTTGAAGGCTCTGGCGTGACTGTGTGGTAAGAAGCTTGCTTCCCAACCACTTGGTTTCGGGTTCAGTCTAAATGTTTGGCATCTTAAGCAAGTGTATTCTACTATAGTCTCGGGACGACTAAAGCCTTGTAAGTAAATTTGGTGGACGTAAACTGAAAAAAGCCCGTCGCATATACATGTGTGTGTGTGTGTGTGTGTGTGTGTGTGTGTGTGTGTGTGTGTGTGTGTGTGTGT
>NC_068987.1:12111843-12115996 GCF_001194135.2 Octopus bimaculoides | reverse complement strand
TATATATATATATATATATATATATATATATATATATATATATGCATTCGAATACACACACACACACATACATGCATTTACATATATTTACACTCGAATACACACAAACACACACACACACATATTCGAATGTATATTTATGCGCGCAATCCGTGTGTGTGTATGTGTGTGTGTGTGAGTGTGTGTGTGTGTGTGCAATGTCGCAACTTAGCGCTTTTCTAAATGGATTTATAAGAGTCAAACGTCCGACTTTGTTGGTCGTAATTCGGAAATATTCCACGATATACGATATATATTTCGAATATATTACACCGTAGTCGCTGCTGTACAGTCTTCGCAGACTTAAGAAAGTTAGGTTCACTCCAAAGTGGACATTTGATATAGATCTCTCGACTTCCAGACAAAACACATTTTCAGATCTTGTAACAAAGTATTAGGCGAAACCGCGCTTTTCTTCTCTTTTATCTTCCTTACACGTCTGTCATGTACAGAGCATAAAAATCCCACGCCAGACACGGCCTGATTCTATGCAAACAAATAACGCACCCATTCCACCTTGATAGTTTTCTTCAACGAGATAAATGACACAATTGTTACCAGGGAAACAATCCTACGTTAAAGCAATAACATCTCACTGTAATAAGTAAACTCTTTAAAGATAAAATGAATGTTAGGTCACATAATCTGTAATGATCAGCCACAATGATCTCACAAGCCTTTTATATTAATTTCAAATTTTAGTTCAAGACCGGTAATTTCATGGGGAGGGAATAAGTCGATTACATCAACCCCAGTGTTCAACGGGTACTTATTTTAAAGACTCGGGAAAGATAAAAGGCAAAGTTGACTCCGGCGGTATTTGAACTCAGAACGTAAAATCGGAAGAAATGCCGCAAAGCACTTTTCTCCTTGCAGTAATGACTGACAGGTCACTTGTATTTAAAAAAAAAAATTGTTCAACAATTTTTGCATGCAAATTAGTGACTCCTCTTCTCTGCAGCAACCAGATTTCATGTGTGTATAAATAAGTTGCCTACTGCTTTCTCCAGTCTAGGTTAAGTGATGAAAATACTTCTGATGCGACTCGGATAAACGTCGAAATCGATTAAGGCGAACGATCCTGTCAGCTTGCTGCATTAATAATAATAATAATAATAATAATAATAGCAGTAATAATCATTACACATGCAACAAATAAGTACATTATTAATTTATTCTTATATAGTTTACACCATATGCGGATTTTCACTTATACTTTACGATTTTATTGTCTGTTGGAAATGCATTGTTCCATATTCACGACTTCAGTTGTTTCTTAAAGTACACGCTATTCCTACTTTGTTTAAAAAAAAAAAAAACCGAGGCACATTTATTTTCCTGAGATTCACTGTCCTCAAAGGTCTACTAATCCTCATCGGCCCCCATCAACTAACCATAAATAGATAACAATCGTTGATGTCACCACAACGTTAAAAAAAAAAATGCAAATACTTAGTTTATCGATTCTGGATTGATAAAATGCAAAAATCAATGACAGCAGGAATTGACCTCACAACGACCAGTTACTTAAATCAATACAGTAAATATCCTGCATTCTATTCCAGTATCGTAGACATCACAACCACACACACACAATATAAACTCATTAGTCGGAATGTTATTCAAAGCCGAATAATAAAATCAGACAGTATTTGTTTTTATACAGCTGCAGTTTCTCATCAAAGACCAGATATCATCTGCTGTTTCAGTTGGAAGATGAAAAGCTCTCTAGTAGCTTTCAGTGTTTGTTTTATTAATTCCTTGTCATATATTAGTGACAGCGTCACAGCTTAAAAATATTTGAAGGGTACACAACGAGATAAGGCAAAATTCAGTAGTAACATGAATAATAATAATAATAATAATAATAATAATAATAATAATAATAATAATAATGATGATGATGATGATGATGATGATTTCAAATTTTGGCACAAGGCTAGCAATTTACGGGGAGAGAGTAGGTCGATTACCTCAACCCCAGTGCTCAACTGGTACTTATTTTATCCGCCCCGAAAGGATGAAAGGTAAACTCGACTTCGGCAAAATTTGGACTCAGAACATAGAGATAAACGAAATGCTGTTAAGTATTTTGCCCGGCGTACCAACGATTTCTGCCAAATAATAATAATAATTCAATAAGGAATCCAATATGAATGGAAGACTCCACCTAAGGGCAGGATTAACAATATTATACCTACCTAGAAGGGAAGATGGAAGAGGCTTAATATCAGTAGAAGACTGCGTGGAGTTAGCTAGAGTAGATATAGACTCCTATGTAGGTAATAGTGAAAGAAAGTTTATTAAAAGCTGCTAGAGTCACAGCAAGACATAAGGGAGCCAAAACACCAAACGAACTTAAAAATCAGAAAAAAGAACAGAAATTATCTGACTGGCAGGTCGACTCGCAAAGGTAGTTTCAGCAAATAGTAATAGTAAGACATGGTTATGGAAGCTGAAGAGGGAGACAGAAAGTTTGTTTGTAACTTCACAAGATCAAGCATTAAGGACTAATTGTATAAAAGCCAAGATAGACAAAAATCGAGTAGATTCTCAATGTAGATTAAGCAAATCAAAAGAGGAAAGCGTTACTCATATAGTAAGTGAATGTAGCATGCTGGTATAAAAAGAATAGAAGAAAAGACATGACAATCTAGGGAGAACAATCCACTGGAAACTATGTAGAAAGAAAGCTAGGATTCGAACATACTGATAAATGGTATGAACATGAACAAACTAAAGTGATAGAATGTAAGAAATACAAGATGTTGTAGGACTTTAACATTCAGACTGACAGAGTAAGAAAAAGCTAGAAGGCCTGATTTGGTAGTAGTAGTAGTAGTAGTAGTAGTAGTAGTAGTAGTAGTAGTAGTAGTAGTAATAGTAGTAGTAGTAGTAGTAGTAGTAGTAGTAGTAGTAGTAGTAGTAGTAGTGGATAAAGAATATAGGAAGTGCCAGATAATTAACTTTATAGTCCCAAATGATGAAAAAATGAATATGAGAAGTATAGAAAAAAATAGCAAAGTACCAGGACCTAACTATTGAATTACAGAGACTATGGAAAGTCTGGGTAAAATGTATCCCAGTAGTTTTAGGTGCATTGGGAACTATCCCTAAAGGTCTGAACTGATGGATAGAGGAAATAGGCATAAGACCCATTTTAGTACAGCGGCAGAAAACAGTGTTATTAGGGACAATTAGGATACTTAGGAGGGTTCTTGGCATCTAAGTCTACTTGTATCCCGATGTTAGGATTGTTTTCTTTTCCAACAGTCTAATCTGTTGTGTGTATATGAAAATAATAATAATAATGATATAACAATTATAGATAAGGAAAAGCGAAGTTGCTTACTTATCGACAACATCATGCCTATTTGATTCCAGGATCGTAAAGAAAGAAGAAGAAAAACAAAAATAAAATACAATCCCTTAAAATCTGAAATAGGAAGAATTTGGAGAATGCGAGTAGTAAAGGTCGTACCTATAATAATTGGTGCGTTGGAAACAATAAGCCAAGATATAAACAAATGGCCGAAGGGGATTGAAATAGAATGCCCGGTTGAGCTCCATCAGAAAGTTTGTCTCTTGGGGACAGCAAAGATTATCAGAAGAGTTCTAAGCACTTGAAAGACTGCTGAAAACTTGTGGATACCTACGGTTACAATTAGAAACACGCTACCCACATAAATCCTACCAAGAATAAGACCGAACCTGAGCAAAACCAAAATAATAATAATAATAATAATAATAATAATAATAATAATAATAATAATAATAATAAGGAACTTTTGAGTGGGAAGGGGCTACTCGACCTCAAGAAAATCTAACTGGGCCCCACCTGCAAGGTCATGCGCTGTTTATCTTGATATGAGATAACCATGTCACGCACATACGATTGTGATGCATGTGCCTGGTGTACCCTTATCAGACGGGTAGTCATGATGGGTATACTGGGCTTCGTATATTTTACCCCAGTGTCGCTTTGATGGCATGCATTGCTCTCTCACTCAATGATAATAATAATAATAATAATAATAATAATAATGGTTTCAAATTTTGCCACAACGGTAGCAATTTTGGGTGGTGGTGGTGGTGGTGGTGGTGGTGGTGGTGG
>NC_068987.1:12103153-12111764 GCF_001194135.2 Octopus bimaculoides | reverse complement strand
CGATGATGATGATGATGATGACGAAGATGATGACGACGTTAATGATCATGATGATGATGATGACGACGGTAATGATGAAGATGATGATGATGATGATGATGATGATGATGATGATGATATCATTCGAAATTTCAACGTTTTCTGTTTTCTGAAAAAATAAACTAAATAATTAAATAATTAAATCTAAAAAGAAAAAGAAAAAAAACACTGTAGCTTATCAATGAAATCTTATGCAGTTCGTCATGTTTGTTTCGCAAGTGCTCAATGCAAATATCTGAAAATAAAACAAACAGAAAAAACAAACAAACAAAATTATTCAATATTACCATTCTAATAGGCTTTACGTGTAGGAATGATTTTAATTACATCAACCAGTCAAAAATGTCTTCTCGGGCGTTGTTGAAAATGTTTGTGAGTTGTTAGTACGCGTAGGTGCGTACGCGGGTTCTTGCGTTTTCACAGACATTAACAGGGGATTTTGTAATTGATCTTAAGCCAATAATCCCGATACTGTAGTTGAAAGTAGATCTAGGAATTGTGTGTGTGTGTGTGTTAAACTATTCTAACAATCAGAAAAATTTACGCATGACAGAAGGCCGTACTCTATCGTCCTACACATTTCGTTGCTTTCTTAGTTTTTCCTCAATATAAACTATCGTAACGCAACGACAATATTATATAGTTTTTATTTCTATATTTCTTTACCGAATATATCTGAGCCTTCTAATCATATATATGTGTGTGTGTGTTAATGCATATATTAACAGTCATAAAATTAGACCATGCTAAAATTAGCAAATAACGTTGTGAACGAATATTGTATATTTTTTTGATAGTTCAACAACCTTTTTAAATGCTTTGCCGTTTACTTGTGTTAGTCATTGGATTGCGGCCATGCTGGGGCACCGGATTGAATGATTTTAGTTGAACAGATCGACCCATGTTCTTATTTTTTTAACTCTGGTAATTTATTCTTACTCAGTCTTTTATCGAACCGCTAAGTTACGGGCACGTAAGTTAACCAACACCTGTTGTTAATCTCTTTGTGTTTGTAGGGGACAAACGCAAGCACAGAGACACGCGCACACATATACATGCATGTGTGTGTGTGTATGTGTGTGTGTGTGTGCATGCATGTACGTCAGGTTTCCACATTGTTTTCGTCTACCAAATTCATTCGTAAGGCATCAGTCAGCCCGGGGTTATAGCAGAAGACACTTGTCTAAGGTGTTGCGTCGCGGGATGGAACCCGAAGCCACGTGGTTGCAAAGTGAATGTTTTAACAATGCAGTCATGCTTGCCCCTATTTTAAAATAATAAATAATTTATTTTTTACTTTATGTATTCAATATATAATTAGGAAATAAGGCGGAAAGCTCGCATAATCGTTAATACAGCGGGCAAAATGTTTAGCGACATTTCGCCCGTTTTTACGTTCTGTGTTCAAATTCCATCGTGGTCGAGTTTGCCTTTCATCGTTTCGGGGCCGATAAAATAAGTATCAGTTAAACACTGCAGACGATGTAATTGACTTACCATCTGCCCTAAAGTTGCTTGTCTTGTGCCAAAATTTGAAATCAGTATATAATGAGAAAAGGTCAGAGTGTAAAAGGAAAATCTGAAGAGAAAACTAGCAATAGTCTGTACATTAAAGTGAGTTTGGCTTGGAAACGCTACCAATTCACGATTAAAGATTTCGATTCTTTTATCGTTCCTTTGTTTCTGTCACTGAACTGTTGTCACGCTGGGGTACTGTATTGAAGGGTATGGTTTTTAATCAAACAAACAGACCCCAGTACATATATTTTTTTAATGGCTGCTACTTAATTTATCTATTTCCATTGTCAAACGGCTAAGTTACGGTGAAGTAAATAACCCGACATCACACACGCATACACATATGTATGTATGACGAGCTACCACACAGATTCTGTTTACCAAATTTATTCATAAAGCATTGGTCAATCCGGAACTATAGTAGAAGACACACAAAGTGCTGTGCAGTAGGACTGAACTCGAAACCGCGTGGTAGCAAAGCAAGCTTTTTAACCACACAACCATGTCTGCGCCTATAAATTGTAGAAAATCTTTGGTCATCCTGAACACGATTACACATATGAAAACATGATGATTTGTAGAATTTATCTCAGTGCACCATTTGGATTCATTATCGCCATTGAGGTCATCCGATTGTCAGACTTCCTGTTACATTGAAGCTTGTTGAGTTATTAAATATCTGCCTCTCTAATTCGAAGTAGCCACTACGAGTAGATAAAGAACAGAAGCTGTATTTCGTTTCTATATTTCTATTTGAATCTAACCTCGAATGCTCTCAACTTCACTTGCAATTTACCTCATGTTTGCTAAACTGTTTCATTGTTTATAAATAATTGATTGAACATAATGTAATAACTGAAACCTATGAACGACGCATATAATATTCATTGATGATATATATGTAAAATACTCAAAACTGCTTTCTGTTAAATAGCATTTGACAGCATCCATACCTAAAGCTAGTTATATGGATCTACGATTATATCACTGATTGATAGACTAATGAAAATAAATACTGCAGTCCGTTACTTAACTTCATTATTGAAATATATCATAATATTACGGGAGCATACAAACTAATTAATGCAATGATGTCAGTTTATCTATCACTTTACAACTTAGATCTCATCAATCATTTTCGAGTCACTGGTCGCCCCTCTTCTTTTTACTGCTTCTCTCTCACATACATACATACATACATACAAACTAGATGACCCCCCACCACCAAAAAACTGAACCTACAAATCTTTGAATAAAACGACGCAGAGGAATAGATCGAGATGAACATTGGTTCCAGCAAGACGGGGCCAACCTCCACACATCAAATGACTCCCAAGCCTGGCTGAGAGAGTGATTTCAGGAGAGACTGATCAGCAGGAAGTGTGACGTTGAGTGGGTATCGCATTCACCGAACTTGAACCCCGCTCCCAGATTTTCATCTGTTGAGATATCTCAAGGATAATGCTTACCAGAACAGCCCTCAAACGATTGGTGAACGGGAGGCAGCAACCACAGCAGAAATCAGGGGCAAGCCTAGTACTTATTCTATCGATTTATTTTGCCGAACCGCTAAGATACGGGGACGTAAACAAACTAGCATCGGTTGTCAAGTGATGTTGGGGGGACAAACACACACACACACACACACACACACACACACACACATACACACAGGGGATTGAGCAGACAGTTCGAAAACATGGAGGCTGGTCAAATAAAGTAAGGACTTCAGAAAGTTTTCCAAGGCCATGCGAATAACAACAAAAAAAAAAGCAGTGGCGGGGGGTCGTTGTACAAGTGAACTAAAGAGTTTTTAAAAAATTGTTGAAAAGGTGGGAATTATGAAAAATATACTCAGGGGTAGCGTCGCTCTCCTTGCTCCTCTATTAGTTACGCCACTGATTCTATTTAGAATACTGGATTGACCGAAGGTGACAGTAAAGGACACTTCATCAAGGTACCGCGCGGTGGGATTGAACCTGGAACCGAATAGTTTCTATGTGATATTCTTAACCATAAAGCTATACTTGCGTCAATTAGCCTCACAGATATATTTGCGTTGTAAACCGTAACATCACAAACATGAAATTCTGACTTTGTATAACACCCAATAACAAGTTTGTTTTACGCTTCAACAAATGGAAAGTAGATTATGTCTACAAATTATTTACTTAGTTATTTAGGCATAAATTCATTTCTCTTTCTCGTTGTTAATAAATCTAGTGTAAGCATGATTTAGTCTTATTATAAAACTGACAAAGGCGGTTTGCTGGCAGAATAGTTAACGCATCGGCATTTCTTCTGGCTTCTCCGTTCGTGACCCAGCAGAACATCCACCATGAAGCAGTAACACTTGAAACTGCAAGGAAACAGTATTATATGGATGAAGAAAAGGTAAAGAACAAAATTAATAATATCTAATCATCATATGAGATTTATCGAGCAATAACCTTATAATTCATAAGGAGTATGCAGAACGATGAGAGTCTAGACAATAGCGTACCTATTAATTCTTGATACGTTTTGGCAGGTTCAAACGTGAATACCTGATCGCGGGTGTTTTTCGTAATCGGAAAACACCTCTCTTAAAACAATGTGTGTTCATAACACGTGATGTATCTGAATAGAGAGATGCATCTAAATAGACCAAAGGATCTTGTCAAGTAATTATCTACAGCTAGCATCATATCCGTTTCTTAGTTACTTGTTGAAGGAAGGAAAATGGTGCAGCGCATTGAATGCGTTCAAGTGCATTAGTCACAATTATTCGAAAACCCTTCTATGCATAACATCAGGAAAAAGGTACACATTGAATAATGTAGACTGGGTATCGTTTTCCTGAAAGAAAGAAAATGGATGAGGTGTACACAGCCTGAATTCCTTTGTATATCTACTGTATCAGGTATGATTTGGGGATAGACAGCTACAATAGCACGAGCAGCACCAAAAACAGCAACAGCAATAACTAGCACTTATTTCAATAATTTACGAAAAGGAGTGAGCTGGTAGAATCGTTAGCACGCCGGGCGAAATGCCTAGCCGTATTTCGTCTGTCGCTACGTTCTGAGTTCAAATTCCGCCAGAGTTCGATTCTGCCTTTCATCCTTTCGGGGTCGGTTAAATAAGTACCAGTTACACACTGGGTTGATATAATCGACTTAATCCGTTTGTCTGTCATTGTTTGTCCCCTATGTGTGTAGTCCCTTGTGGGCAGTAAAGAAATAAGAATAGTTAGTGCGGCAGGAATAAACTGCTTAATGACATTTTTTCCTGACTCTTTACTTTCAGTGTTCGAATCACACCAAAGTCATATTTATCTTTTCGGGGTCGGTAAAAACAAAGTGTCATTTAAGTACTGCAGTAGAAGGCTTCGACTAATTCCCCTTAAAAAATGTTGGCCTGGTACTTTAATTCTTTCTAATTTGGGCGCAAGGCAAGCAATTTAACTCTAGTATTAGTTTGTGGAGGCACGTGGCCTAGTGGTGAGAGTAGCGGACTCGCGGTCTAGGGATCGCGGGTTCGAATCTCAGACCGGGTGGTGTGTGTGTGCTTATGAGCGAAGCATCTAAGCTCCACGCGGCTCCGGCAAAAAGTAATGACGAACTTCTGCTGAAACTTTCTCCACAACTTTCTCTCATTCTTTCCTCCTTCATCTAGCAGCTCACCTGCGACAGACCAGCATCCCATCCAAGTGGGGAACCTATATGCCGATGAAACCGGCCCTTATGAGCAGGGATAGCTCGACAAGGAACAATCAAAAACAACATTACTTAATTTGCCGTACTCGGAAAGATGAAAGGTAAAGTTAACATCGGTGGCATTTGAACTCAAAAGGTGAAGTTGGAAGAAATACTGCAAAGAATTTTGACCGGTGTGCTAACGATTCTGCCAACTCGCCGCTTCTCTTGAGCTGATATTGGTTTCAAATTTTGGTAAAAGCCTAGCATTTTAGGGGAGGATAATAGTCGATTACATCGACCCCAGTATTTGACTCCTACTTATTTTATCATCTCCAAAAAGAATGAAAGGTTAAGTCGACCATGGTGGTATTTGAAGACAGAAAGTAAACAGTCGGAAGAAATAGCATTAAGCACTTTGTCCGACGCACAAACGATCCTACCTTCTTGTGCTTAAATTACAAATCATTTTAATGACGATGGACAGATGAAAGGCAAAGTGGAATCGTTAGTATTTGAACTCGGAATCAAGGGATATGTAACAGCGTAAAGTAAATAACACTCAGTTGCTTTGACCTTTTTCCTTTTTCCTATCTTCCATGAGAGAAACATCGACGCTGTTAAAGTGACAACATAGGTAAGATTATTTATTTCCATAAAAGCA
This sequence comes from Octopus bimaculoides, assembly GCF_001194135.2. Taxonomy (NCBI): domain Eukaryota; kingdom Metazoa; phylum Mollusca; class Cephalopoda; order Octopoda; family Octopodidae; genus Octopus; species Octopus bimaculoides. Next base: position 12,105,866 of record NC_068987.1, on the reverse strand, counting down.
AAAAAATAAAAATGAAGATAAAAATATATAAATAAAATAAATAAAAAAAAACAAGGCAAAAGAAGAGAAAAGAAGGCAATCAGCTAAATGATTGTCATGTCTTAAATACCGTATCAGATTGAGAACGTTAATTCCTAAAATGTTAATTCTTAGGTGTGTAATTAAGCAGATAAATTAGATTGCATGTGAGATAATAACTGAAAAGAACAATGTAACGAAAGAATAAAATTTAGTTCGTATACATTATAGAAACGTAATAAGAAAAAAGCATAAAATGTATTCGTTTAAAAGATTAAAAGGTTGTGTCTTCATTTTGATTTTCTTTTTAAGTTCTTACTCAAAATGGTAGAAATCGAAAGGTAAAATATGAGTGTGTAAATTACTGATTTAAAATATAAACCTACATTGAAATTATTTAGCTTTTAGTCCATGGAGTGGCTGTGTGGTAAGTATATTGCTTACCAACCACATGTTTTCGGGTTCATTCTCACTGCGTGGCACCTTGGGCGAGTGTCTTCTACTATAGCCTCGGGCCGACCAAAGCCTTGTGAGTGGATTTGGTAGACGGAAACTGAAAGAAGCCTGTCGTATATATGTATGTGTGTGCATATGTTTGTGTGTCTGTGTTTGTCCCCACAGCATCGCTTGACAACCGATGGTGGTGTGTTTACGTCCCCGTAACTTAGCGGTTCGGTGAAATAGGCCGATAGGATAAGTACTAGGCTTCCAAAGAATAAGTCCTCTGGTCGATTTGCTCGACTCAAATGCGGTGCTCCAGCATGGCCGCAGTCAAATGACTGAAACAAGTAAAAGAGCAAACTGTGAACGAAAGTGTAGCTAGTTCGATGTTACCGGCAGGATCGTTAGCATGCCGGTTAAAATGCTTCGCACCGTTTCTTGCGGATTTTTACGTTCTGAAGTCGAATTTGGTTTCCTTACATTTGGGGTTCGATCAAAATAAGTACCAATTGAGTATTGGGGCCGATGTAATCAATTAAACCCCTTCCCGAAATTGCTGGCCTTGTGCCAAAATTTGAAACCAATATTTAGGTAAGAGTGTGTGCGTGCGTGCGCGTACGTATTCTTGCCTCGCTATTTTCTACCATAGATTGGATTGATCTTTTAACTCTCAATTATTCCATTCCTTGGATTGTAACCATGCTGGAGAACTGCTTTGATGAGTTTAAACGAACACATCGACCCTCAGTACTTAGCTTTTAAGTCTGGTACTTATTCTCTTGAAGTTTTTGCCGAACCGCTAACTTACAGAGACGTAAACAAAGCAACCCCGGTTTTTCAAGCTATGGAGTACACAAGGACAATGGCATACATGCACACACACGCATGTACAATGAGTTTTCACACAGTTTCCGTCCACCAAATTCACTCGCAAAGTATTGGTCAGTCTAAAGCTAAAATAGAAGACACTTACTCAAGATGATGCGCAGTGGGACCGAACCTGAAACCTTGTGGCTGCAAAGCGATCTCCTTAATCTGTGCCTTGTCTGTGCCTATGCCATACTTGTGCCTGTCATATGTCACAAAAGAATCCAACAGAAATTTAACGGCTTTTATTCAAACTAAGCCGACCTCTAATCTTTAATTACTCCGATTAATGACTGTTTGCACACAATATTATATTTATTACTCGTAAGATACTAACAATTAAAAATTATGCCTAAATAGATTAACAATTAAGATCAGTTAGAAAATATTGTTTTAACTAAGCTTCCATACAATTATATTGTTTACATACAATGAAGTAGCCATCAACTCAATTTCGAGTATAAGGGTTTAATTATTAGTTAAATTTGAACTCAGAACGTAAAGACAGAAGAAATAGCACTAAGCATTTCGCCCGTTTCTGCCAGATGGCCGCCTCCAGTGAAAGGGAAATTATGTTCAACAAGGCCGTGAATTAACGGAGTCTTTTACAGTGTTATTAGAATCCTGCGCGGTGTTAGTTCTGAGACTTTACGATTCGGATTCAAATCATGTCGGGGTCTATTTTACCTTCCATTCTTTCAGGGGTTAATAATTACTTCTACTCAAAAGATGGCGAACTGGTAGAATCGTTTGCCCGCCGGACAAAATATTTAGCGACATTTCGTCCGTCCTTATGTTTGGAGTTCAAATCATTTTGAGATGTTTACAATATGCTTCTCTCGGATTACCTCACCCATTGTGTACGTCCTTTATTTCAATACACTGTAAGATGTCAATAAAGGAGATTTGGCTGCTGTTTCTAGCAAGTCTAGCAATTTCTTAGATGCTTCTCCGCTGGTTCTTTGTACTATTAGAATATATGGCGATGTATGTTGTATGATAACCATTTCTGGTACACTGAAATAAGAATTAATCAACATTGAATATAATCTGGACAGCCAAAAGGATTCGTTGTTTAATGAAACCATTTCAGTTGATAGAAAACATACTCGACAATGACAGTTTTAAACGGTGAGATATTAATAACCATATGTTAAGTGTGTACTCATATTCGCGCCTCCGCAAATACATACATTTGCTTAATATATATACTCGCTCAGTCAGCTTCATTATCAGTCGTTTTGCTCACATATACATGAATGCAAATAAATAATAAAAAGATGAGTACACGCATATACACATCCCAAACATATACACTCTCATACGCATAACACAAACATACATACATACATACATACACACATATATATATATATATATATATATA
>NC_068987.1:12100212-12101371 GCF_001194135.2 Octopus bimaculoides | reverse complement strand
CAGTAATCTCTCCACTATTGCGCGTGTTACGTTCCAAAAACCACCGCAATACGTGGAAATGCACGAAGTATTGGATTGTCCAGAAAGTTCGTGCTGATTTATAGTACCTTACCTTTCGACTTATTTTCAAGTTAAAGGAAAGATGGAGACACATTGTGCAACAAAATGGTTCATATTTGGTGACTTAAAAATGTAATGGCAAGTATTTATTTGACCTTTTTCTTTCCTTTAAAAATCGGTAGGAACTTTCCGGACAACCCAATAGAAACAGTACTGTACTGTATATATTCTTTTATTATTTTTGTAATTTGTATATATTCATTTTATTATAAATGCAAAACAACACCACACACTCGCCTCCTGAGTTTCGTTTTCCATACAGTTTGTTCAATTCTTTGTTTACTCATCTACGGTACACTACGTATTTTCTTTCAATATATTTTAATTAAAGTGTTATACAGTGCAGTACTGTACTGTATTTTTATTAATTAATCTATTAATTTTTAAGCATAAAAATGCTTATTTTACCACAGAAATAATTAAAATTAAAAAATATAGATACCTATTGGCCGCAGAAACCCGCGATATACTGAGGAGTCAGCGATATAAATTTACATTTATTCTTTTCTACTCTAGGGACAAGGCACGAAATTTGGAAGGAGGGGGCCAGTCGGTTAGATCGACTCCAGTATACAACTGGTACTTAATTTATCGACCCCGAAAGGATGAAAAGCAAAGTCGACCTCGGCAGGAAATAACATATATTAGCCAGAAAAATACGCGATGTACTGAGGGCGCGATAGGTGAACCGTTATATGGCGAGTGATTGCTGTATTAATGTTTCGGTTATTAGACTGCGGCCATGCTGGGGCACTGCCTTGAATAACGAATAAACCCCACTACTTAGTATTTTTAAAGCCTAGTACCTATTCTTTCGATCGCTTTTGCCGAGCCGATGTATGTGTGTGTGTGTATGTTTGTGTTTCTATGTGTGTTATTTCTTTACTACCCACAAGGCGCTACACACAGAGGGGACAAACAAGGACAGACAAACGGATTAAGTTGATTGCATCGACCCTAGTGCGTAACTGGTACTTATTTAATCGACCCCGAAAGGATGAAAGGCAAAGTCGACCTCGGCGGAATTTGAACTCAGAAC
>NC_068987.1:12095787-12098287 GCF_001194135.2 Octopus bimaculoides | reverse complement strand
GCACACACACATGACTGGGAGATAACAATTTACTCAAAGTAGCTGCCCTCAGCTTCGACCACGTCTTCAAGATGGCTCCGGAATCTGGCACATGCGCTCTTCCTTGTACCAATGGGAAGATCTTCGAACACATCTTTGATCTTGGTCAACAGCTCGGCCTTTGTGTCGCAGGCAGAGCTGTTGGTGTCTGTCTCAACTGTGCCCCCACATTTAGTAATTTATAGGATTACAATCGGGGCTGGTGAAGCTATAGAAATTCTCCAGCAACCATTTCTGACTTATTCTGCGGGGTATGGCAATGATTCAAATCCTTCTATCACACATATGGTAGAAGCAACCCTCTCCAGGCAGGGATTCACCGTATTCTCCAACAGCTTCACATGACCGTCTGAATTGAGCCTGAGGCTCTGTTCAAAGATGTTGAGATGAATTCCGGTGTGCGATTGCAGTCAGAACGCTTACTGTGTCACCTTCTGCTGATCACGGCTTCGCGGTCTTCGCTGCAGCTGTCCATATCACGCTTCACAGCTCTTACAGTGTTCACAGATCATTGAGCATTGGGCAGCAGTCATGACATCAGCATTTTGACAGTCGGCCCGAATCATGACACAGGAAGCTCTTTTTGAATATTCAGATGGATTCCAGTCTTCCACGTCATCTAACTTTTTTGCAACTACAACTTTAACCTTTATGCTCTCCAGTGCCGTTGACTGTTCACTAATACATCACGTTGTTCCTGACAAAAAGTAAACAAGAGAAACATCAAATTTAACCCGAATACCCAGTGTTTATTCAATAAGTAAATACTAATCAGACATGGACATAACTCCGCATACTGGTTTATTTATAATATATATTTAACTTGCCACGATTTTCTCGATTATCTGGAACATACTTCTTAGTTAAGATAAACATTAAAAATTTATGATAAAATCCAAAAATTATATATACGCAAGAAAAAATGTAATTTAGCCTTCAGACTGTTAACGATACATTTACTGGTGTACCAAAACGTGGATGTAGTTTTCTAACAATGGATTATAAATTGATTTGTCAGTTATTTATCAGTGATAAACTAAAAACGGACATAAATATTTGCGGTTTGTTTTATATATACGTTTTTCTGAACATTTTTTTTTCTTTATTTCAGTGTTTCAACTTTTCGTCTATGAATCCGTTCCATTAGAACACAGACAAAAATCAAGAAAATATGAGAAAAATGGATAAATATAAAAACTGAAATTAAAATAAAGGAAAAAAACAAGAGCAAAATATAAAGAAGATAAAAATTTCTTAATCTCTCGATGCTTTTTATATATTTATTTTTTAGTCATAAATTCGGAGATAATTGATATCATGATATCACATTAATACACAGAAGAATAACATTTCAACAAAGTATTGTAAATCTAAAACTAAAGAAAGAAGAAACAAGAATAAACTTACTGAACAAGGGATTTAAAACATCGAGATTTCTTATTTTTATGGCGTCCATTTTACGAAGTATAAACTTTTTTCGTTACGTAGTGGAAGTTTTTAGGTATTTCTATCTTCGCATTGTAAAATAGGCAATACACACACACACACACACACACACACACACACAAACAAATAACCACATATATACATACACGGGCCGATACGCATACACGGACATGTGTGTGTGAAATAAAATGTTCATACAATAAATATATCGAAAAATATATTGGGAAATTATGTATATGTATTACACACACACACACACACACACACACACACGCACACACACACTCACACGCATACACGCACACACTCACACGCATACACGCACACAAATACACACACACTAGCAGTGGTTCGCGGCGTCGAGCGGGTGCCGAATATATAGAAGTTTGCAAATCACGTGCATGTATGTGAGCATGCGCTGTGAGAGCCCTTACGCACATTCATGCACCCACATACATATATACAAATTTAGTTTAGTTAGCTTATATGAGCAAGATTTTTATGTAACTATGTTTGCATATAATTTAATATAGTAGATCAGATACAAATCTAAAGTTGAATCTTTACAGTTTTCTATGATGTGTGATACTTTTGAGACTGGGTTTATTGAGAATTTTAAATTTGTGATTTAAAAATTGCCATTCTTGTGTTTTATACACACACAAATACATACACATATAAAACAAAACAAGAAGTTGGAAAATAATTTTGGTATTATCTATTCACCATTACACATGTTTCTGCTTAAATAATGGAACTGCAAATACAATATCCTTACGTATCTCACGTGTTTTCATTCCTCCACTTCATTCTGTATTTCATATCTTCTCCATAATAACTATTGCTTAAACATTTTCTCGCACTGTCTCTGATGAAGTGATATATAAATGCATGCTAATACACGACCTACGTTGGGCTCCTCGTTCGTATCATTATCGAACCTGGAGCTTAATTATAGTCTGTCTATAGCACTTACTCAGCATTACTTGACACCTTTGGGTCTTCTTGACACCAT
>NC_068987.1:12092567-12095777 GCF_001194135.2 Octopus bimaculoides | reverse complement strand
ATACATATATGTACATACCTACATATATGTGTATATGTACATGCATGTATGGTACAGGACATCAAAAAACGTAGGCACAATGAGAAAACGAAAACAGCATTTCGTCTGCTGCTATGTTCTGAGTTCAAACTCCACTGAGGTCGACTTTGTCTTTCATCCTTTCGAGGTCGATAAATGAAGTACCTGTGAAACGCCGGGATCAATGTAATGGATTTGTCCCCTCCCTACAAGTACTTAATTTTGGGTCTTGTGCCCATAGTAGAAAAGATTATTATTCTTAAGGGAGTGAGCTGGCAGAATCAGTAACACGCTGGGCGAAATTCTTAGCGGTATTTCGCCCGTCGCTATGTTCTGAGTTCAAATTCCGCCTAGGTCGACTTGGCCTTTTATCCTTTCGGGATCCATGAAATAAGTACCAGTTCAACACTGGGGTCAATGTAATTGACTCATCTCCTCCTTGCAAATTGCTGCCCTTGTGGCAAAATTTGAAATTATCATTATTATTATTATTATTATTACTATTATTATTATTATTATTATTATTATTATTATTATTATTATTATTATTATTATTATTATTAGTAGTAGTAGTAATTTATCGACCCCGAAAGGATTAAAGGCCAAGTTGACCTCGACGGAATTTGAACTCCGAATGTAAAGACAGACGAAATTTCGTTAAGTTATTTCGCCCGGTGGTATTTCGTTTGTCTTTACGTTCTGAGTTCAATTTCCACCGAGGTCGACTTTGCCTTTCATCCTTTCGGGGTCGATAAATTAAGTACCAGTTGCGTACTGCCATCGATCAAAAAATTTCGGGCCTTATGCCTAGAGTAGAAAAGATTATTATTATTATTATTATTATTATTATTATTATTATTATTATTATTATTATTATCATTATTATTAGCTTTTGAAATGAAAGGTATTTCTTGCTGCTACGTGATGTGCAACATGTTCGGAACACGATGTTCTCAAGCAATTCAATATATCATATTCTCCTGTAACTAAACTGATCGTCACAATTGTCAACTTGTCATCATTATAAACTACATACTTCTGCAGCCGCTTTTAGAAATCTAATTAAAATCATGATTCTGTCTCTGGTATGAAATTGTAATGTAATCATTTTTCCTATGCATTTCAGTAAATATTACGACATAGCGTTGTTTTTCATATTTCTTTTATTTATTTCCGTCTTTTTGTCTGTCTCTTATTTTTTTTCGCAATTATTTTCCTTAACGAAGAGATTAAATTAATCTCTATGAGTTGCACGTACGCCAAAACTATCAAGGGAGCTTCGATGTGGTTGAACCGTAAGCTAGAAATTGTAACCAAATCCCTCTCAAAGCACCCTTGACCGTTTTTAAAAGAGGATGGATATACTAGATAAAGCTGAGAGTGTCTTTCATCTTGGGTCTCCTCGATCGAGGCTGATTTAAGCCTAAATAACAATAACAGCAAAGACGTCGACGGCGAAGTATCTATTTACAGTCATCCCTCGCCATATCCGGTTCACTTATCGCGGGTTATTGTTTTAGCTTATGTCGATTCCTCCGTGACGTTGTTTTGCATTTATGATAAAATAGATATATAGAAATTATAAAAATAATTTTAAAAAAATATACAGTACAGTTTCTGCTTTGCTGATTTTCACCTATCGCGGTGGGGTGTGTGGAACGAACAACCACGAAGTTGAGGGATTATTGTATACATATCTGTTGAATAAGTCGTAAGTTCATTTGAGATATTATACTTATTACTACCTCCTAAGTATGTGATATCCAGCTATAAAACAACTGTTTTTTTAAGCCCTAGTAATCACAAGGCCCTATTAATCATAAGGCCGGTTTCTCGGTTCCCATGGAGTGTAAGTGACTGAGATCACAACATAACCCTGAACGGGCTGCCGATCAGTTGCAGGGTTCAAGGGCGAAAAATTAGTTTTGAGAGGAAGATTCAAGTCAGTTACATCAAGCTCAGTACTTGACTGGTACTTCATTTTACTGGTACTTTATTTTACTGGTACTTTATTTTGACTGGTACTTTATTCAACCGAAGGGCTGAAAGTTAACCCCATTAGAATTTGAATTCAGAACATAAAGAATGGGAAGAAATGTCGCTAAGTATTTTCTCGGACGTGCTAAGAATTTTGCCAGCTTGTCACGTTTCTATAAAACAATGGTTACAGATAAATAAAAGTGTGCTTTAATCTTACGCGTATATCATAATTACTAGAATTTTAATGGTGAAAGCTTTAAAACAAGAGATAAACTCCAAACTAGTTTGCCAAACAGGTTCGATGCTTTGTTTGAAAGTTAATTCACTTTAATATTGGAAATGAAATGAAATTAACTAGCAATCATATCAAATGGCATTGCTCCAGTATGTCCATAGCCTCAAGGTGGAACATAAAAAAGTAAAAGTAAAATGAAATCAGAAATGCAAATCAGAAAAACTATTGACCGGCACAGGAGTGGCTGTGTGGTAAGTAGCTTCCTTACCAACCACATGGTTCCGGGTTCAGTCCAAATGCGTGGCACCTTGGGCAAGTGTCTTCTACTATAGCCTCGGGCTGACGAAAGCCTTGTGAGTGGTAGACGGTAACTGAAAAAAGTCCGTCGTATATATATGTATGTATGTATGTATGTATGTATGTATGTATGTATGTATGTATGTATGTATGTGTTTGTCCCTCCAACATCGCTTGACAACCGGTGTGTTTACGTCCCCGTAATCTAGCAGTTCAGCAATGAGACTGATAGAATAAGTACTAGGCTTAAAAAGAATAAGTCCTGGGATCGATTTGCTCAACTAAAGGCGGTGCTCTAGCATGGGCGCAATCAAATGACTGAAACAAACAAAAGAATAAAAGAATAAAAGAATGCCTCCTATATATCTTGGTCATGAAACCATCAAACTTCTTTTAAAAATCGTTGTTCTGTACATTTCCAATGCCAATGTAGTTCCGTAACGAAAAGACATTTATGAGTCAATCACTGGCAGAATATAAAATTAATACGCAACAGGATTAAATTAAAATATACCATTCATGGTGATCATTGATCATTCACACAGAAAACCTCAAAATAGTTCAGAAAAGTAATTATTTGAAATTTGATATTCAAAAATCTCATTGTTATAGGAGGCCTTAAAAATGAAGTGATCATGTCATTATCAGATGTCAAATATGATTACTGAAACACTTCGATC
>NC_068987.1:12091053-12092067 GCF_001194135.2 Octopus bimaculoides | reverse complement strand
ATATATATATATATAATGTGTTTTGAATGGCACAACAATGCACTGTAATAACGACAATGGACTATAATAACTGTTATAATTTAATCATCCATAGTCTGATTTAATATTTCGGAATATAAAAATTCCTTCTTCAGATATCCCTAGGAATTGATCGAGTCACTGCTATTATCGGTTTTCCAACGGTTTTTCATCCTTGGAAGCGTCTCTGTTGTGCTCTCACGAAGCTCCTTCCAGAATTCCTCATGGGAAATGAGTGAAGGCGGCCATGTCTCAATCTCGTGTGTGCTACACGTCCGTAACGCTGCTTCTAAGTTATGTATTAAACGTGCAGTTTCCGTTTTTTTCTCCCTTTTTTAAAATAAATAATACGTAAGCATGTTATCAAAAATGAACCTACATGCATCCAGATGTAGCTAAATAATATATTGACTGCCAGCCTCTAGCTTGTTGTTAATTTAGGGCCGTAGTCTGTCTATGAGGAGAGGTTCCTTAATTTTTAGATTACCCAAATTTCTTTCATTGGCCTCAGTTGCGACTTTTATGCTTTTGTTGGTATTCCGGCATCTGTCTAGATGTTTTCTGAAGGAGGAGGTTCTCATGTTCAGATGTTATTTGATGCGAATGTGCAACGGTCTTCTTGTGCTACCCACCTAGAACTTGTATTTGTTACATTGTATGCTATACACAACATTTAATCTAAGAATTAAGGAAGCTATCCTCATAGACTAACTAGAGCCCCAAATTAACAACAGGCTGGAAGTTGGTAGCAAATATATTATTTAGCTACATCTGGATGCGTGTAGGTTCATTTTGGATAACATGCTCATGTATTATTTATAAAAGAAAGGAGAAAAAAAGGAAATTGCACGTATAATGCATAACTTAGACTCAGCGCTACGGATGTGTCAGCACACACGAGCTGAGACATGGCCACCACACACACACACACACACACACACACACACACATATATATATATATATATATATATATATATATATATATATATATATA
>NC_068987.1:12087896-12091043 GCF_001194135.2 Octopus bimaculoides | reverse complement strand
TATGTATGTATGTATGTATGCATGTATGTATGTATGTATGTATGTATGTATGTATGTATAACAAATCATAAATGACAGAAACAGAAAATGCGGTTTTTTTTATACTTCTTTTATTTTTCAAAATTAAGATAAACAAAGTTCTTTTTCAATCTAAAATATACTCACCTTTATTTTTTGCAATGCTCTTCCATCTATCTGAGAGACTTGCAAGGCACCTCTTCAAAAATTCACTTGTCAGTGACGGAAAATACTCCTCCAGTATTATTCTTACCTCGTCTACATAATTCATATTTTCTCTGTCCAAATGATTTTGAAGACTGCGGAATAAATGATAACCTGATAATGAGGGGGTGGTGGTGCAATGTCTGGTGAATATGGTAGGTGGGGCATCGTTTTCCATTGAAACTGCTCCAGCATGACTCGAGTAGGAAACCTTTATCTTTCTTTATCTTTACGTGTGTCTGTGTATGAGCGCATGTTCGTAGAATTCTGTGTGCAGAGGTTGTGCTGAGTATGTAATATTTCTTTCTTTATTTCCCACAAGGGGCTATACATAGAAGGGACAAACAAAGACAGACATACGGATTAAGTCGATTACATCGACCCCAGTGCGTAACTGGTACTTATTTAATCGTTCTCGAAAGGATGAAAAGCAAAGTGGACCTCGGCGGAATTTGAACTCAGAACGTAGCGGCAGACGAAATACCGCTAAGCAATTCGCCCCGCGTGCTAACGTTTCTGCTAGTTCACTGCTGAGTATGCAATATTATGTTTCAACTTTAATCTACACACCTAAATAAAAATTATTATTATTAGCTAGTCGCCATTACTTTTCCAGGTCCTTTCTTCATAATTTATTACATCAGTCACAATCATACAATTCTTTCTCTAATTGTTTCTCTTCCAAACTCCCGCTCGAACTTCTATCCTAATGAAATACTGAACACTGTGCAGTATCCTTATTATTACTTTCTTTTTTTAACCTCTCCTATATGAGCTAATTTCTCCATCTTCCTAAATATCAAATAGTGCGATGCTTAAAGCCAATGCAGATCTTAGAATAATTCGGTTTCATATGCCCATATATACGGCAAAACTTCAATAAATTAATCGGTTTCAAATCTTGGCACAAGGCCAGCTATTTCGGTAAGTCGATTACAACGCCCCAGTTTTCAACCATTAATTTATCAACCCCGAGACCATGAAAGGCAAATTAGACCTCAGCAGAATTTGAGCTCAGAATATAAAGCCAGACGAAATGTCGCTAAACACTTTGCCCGACGTGCCACAATTTTTACCAGCTCGCTGCTTACTGTCAATAAATTTATTATATCTATCCCTGTATTGAATCCATAATTCTGCTAATGTTCGCTGATTTTGTGCAAAAAAAAACTTTAATTTTTGATAGACAGATAGATTTAACTATCTATCTATCTGTGTGTGTGTGTGTGTGTGTGTGTGTGTGTGTGTGTGTGTGTGTGTAATGTTTACTCAACGAGATGCTATTTTGGAAACAAAGCGTCAAAATCCATACAATTATATAATATTATAGGTTTTGGAAATGTTTCATCTAAATTTTTATACTGAATGCGATCTAACGATATTTCCGCCTCGTTTGGAAAACCTTGTAGAAAGATAATGGATTATTGATAAAATGCCAGACACGGTAACTAATGCTCCTGAGTTTGAGTCATTTATACATCTTTCAACTTTTCCATATATTAAATCTACTGTGGTAATAACTTGTTGCAGTCATAGATGTTTATTTAGGAGCACGTAGTTAGTCTCTCTTTAAATGGAATGGAATATGGCTGTGGTGTACACTGAAATCAATATTCTACGCGAGACCGAACGAATGTCGAATATACGACAATCAACGAAATTTACTGTATTCACAAAATGTAAAATTATAAAAGTATTAAAAAAATTATATAACTTTTTTTATTACCATTGACATGGACGGCAGTGAGCTGGCCAAGTCATTCATACGTCTTATTTTGGATCTATTCCACCTGAATCACAGATTTTTTAATTAATTTTTTTTAACTAAACAGTTTGAAACTTCGAATACTGGTACAATTTCTCACGTAGAACACGGTTTACTCTGAACATTTTTGACAAAAGTTCTTATTTTAGAAGTTATTTCGTGTTAAAGTTGTCGTATTTGGGTAATTTCAACCAATCAATGACGTGTATTCGGTCGAAGAAACCTACTGCTCTTTGCGATAGTAATCGAAGAGGAACAAACTAGAACGCATAGAAATGGTCACGAAAATAAATATTGGGCATATCGATATTCTTCACCATTTTCCGTGGGTGAATGATATAAAAACAATAAGAAGAATATCAAAAATAAAAGATATCGTTAAGCAAAAATATAACTGAAACAAAGAGAAACAAGAAACGCTCCCCCCTCTCTCTCTCTCCCATGATAAATAAACAAGAGAGAAATGTAAAACAATAAAAACAAAGGTTAGTGCTGTAAGAAAAACGAAGAATCTTTCGAGTGTAACAGTAACGCAGTGAAAGCAATGGGAATGATAGAAATTTAAAAGCATAAATGATGAGGACCGAGAAAATTGGAATGAAGGAGTTAGGACACAAGGAAATAGGGAATTTGAAAATATAATTGATGGGAACCGAGAAAGCTGGATTGAAAATTTAAGAGGTGCGAGGCCTTAAATAATTGAGGCTTCAGAGTTGATAATAATAATAATAATAATAACAATAATAATAATAATAATAATAATAATAATAATAATAATAATAATAATAATAATAATAATTATTATTATTATTATTATTATTATTATTGTTATTATTATCGTGTTTGACGTTGGATACTAAAGATGCAGAAGATAAATGAGAATTATTTGGTAAGAGAACAAATATAAATTGGTTAAATGCAACGAAACGAATGTGCAAATTCAATATACATATATGCGCAAAGGGATATTTAATAAGTAATTGCAGTAGAGATGGTTTCTAACTTGTAGGCAAGTACTGGGACTTGGCAAACCAACATGTCGGTCGTCCCTTCTCTTTTACTCTTTTACTTGTTTCAGTCATTTGACTGCGGCCATGCTGGAGTACCGCCTTTATAATCAAGCAAATCGACCCCAGGATTTATTCTTTGTAAGCCTAGTA
>NC_068987.1:12085598-12087886 GCF_001194135.2 Octopus bimaculoides | reverse complement strand
AATCGACCCCAGGATTTATTCTTTGTAAGCCTAGTACTTATTCTATCGGCCGTTTTTGCCGAACCGCTAAGTTACGGGGACGTAAACACACCAGCATCGGTTGTCAAGTGATTTGGGGCGGGACAAAGACAGATACACAAGCATATACACAAATACATACATATATATATACATATATACGATGGGCTTCTTTCAGTTTCCGTCTACCAAATCCACTCACAGGGCTTTGATCCCATGGGATCTTTGAATGCCCTAAGTTCTCCAAAAAAAAACAAAAAAAAAAACAATCGATGAGTGGAAAATTCGATAAACCGATTCCTTATGGGATTTCCCAATCAAATTGTCTGCAACTCATTTTCAGCCAAACGTTTACCAATTTCAACGGATTTCGCTCAAATTTGACATGAGTGTTACTTAGTTTGGTTTGAAACAAAGCGCTTGATTAGCTTAATAATCCTAACTTAATCCCGGGCAACGCCGGGCTATACTGCTAATATACAATAATGGAAAAATCATACAAAATGTATAAGTAAATGATGAGTAAAGCACCGGCAAAGTTTTGATTACCTGTTGTTATCCGTAGATTTATTGCAGGAACTTCGTAGTGGCGGTTGGGGTAAGAGTATTAATAAAATAGATGAAATTTATAATAGACTTTATTGGGTACAACACATGTTTCGACCCGTTCTGGATCTCTTCAGGTACATCAATAAAATGTCTCACTAAAGATTTCATGAGTCGGCTTACGTACCGCTATATGTCCATCAAATCTAGTTTCCCCTCTACCTAATTCACTCACAAGTCACTGCTTGACTTGGGGCCAGAGTAGAAGATCTTGCCTAAGATGCCACGCAATGGATTTGAACTCGAACCTATGTGAGTACATGCACGCTTCTTAACTACCCAGACATGCCGGTGATACATAGAACATTACAAATATCTGTGAAGTCTTAAATGCATACGATGCACATCTCACTCTTCCGAAAACATTACCCCAATACTTATTTCCATCAACTATGCTACGTATAGATACAGAACTACAACCCAATGTTTGTTTTGAAAATCCAGTAAACTAATCCATTTGCTCATTTTTAATCTCAAAAGTGATAGATTATCCCACTTTAAATTACTAGAGACAAAATTGTACATGAAATAGATCGAGTTAAAATTGCGCTTCTTTACACATAACCATTTTATTATAGATATATTCTTTTAATTGTGTAGTAAATACGCTTTATTTAATACACAATGATCTTTAGTTTTCGAGATGTGCTTGTGGTACAAATTTCATAAAGGTTCAATCGACAATGCAACAAAACTAATTGACTTATTACCGAAATGTTTTGTTTTTTTTTCTTCAGAATAAACAAGATATAGACTACTGAAAAAAATCCTATATCCCCAGTTGGCAAGTGTATAAACAAAAATATGTCACTCAATATTTCTTTTCGATTGATTGGTGGATAAAATTGACTGAGAAGTTAAAAGGGAAAAAGGAGCAATCTATAAAAAAAAAGATATATATAAATTCTATAAAACTAAATAGTAAATCAATAGATCGTTTCCACTTATTGTCTATGTACTTCCATGAAATGCAACCAAGCTACGGCATGTTGTGGTCTAATAACTGTTTCGTGGTAACGATCAACTTAAGGTTAAATTCATGACGTTTAGATTGAATACAGGGTTTTTGTATCATTAATGGCTCCTCAGCCAAAGTTCAAATCACACCCAGATCAATAAACTAATCACTGCAACCGATAGCATAAACATATCGGTTGATTCAATTGAACGTATCATCCTACAGCTAAATGTTCACCATTTTGCTGTAGTAATGTTATAAAACATTATTAAATGTTCTGGGTCTAATAAGCGTTGTAGAATAAGAATTGGGATACATACTGTTCAGCAGAATTTGTATGCTCGTTTACATTTTATCCTTAAACCAGGTCACTTTTGTTTACATCGCTAATATCGACGAGGAACGACGGAAAGGAAAAGAAATATGCCATTGTTTTTATTGAGTTAGAAAGAAATACATATCCAACAACATGTTATAAAGAGTTAGTTCCTGGTGTAATTGCACGGCAGTCGCTATCAGTTGATGTTATTGTTTAACCCATGCCGACATTGATCGATTAATCATAATCCTGCCTTATAAGCTTCCAAGAAAGTTGATATAAAGAGTACCAGTCAAGTGCTGGGGGTCATTGATTATTATCTCTCTCTCTTTCACTCTTCCTCTCTCTCTCTCTCTCTCTCTCTCTCTCTCTCTCTCTCTCTCTCTC